>NC_140992.1:146164503-146257102 GCF_052327205.1 Somniosus microcephalus | reverse complement strand
AAAAGATAAAACCCCGTGAGAAATAAGGAGCTATGAACAGAGAGTTTATTTATATTTTTAGGAAAAAACTGAAGTAAATTTTTCAAAAGTCGGTAATTAAAGCGGGGAAAAATCCATTAAACGTTCTCCCCGTCCCCCCCCCCCCCCCCCCCCGTCTGCCTCCGAATGAAAACCGCGACGTCTTTGTCGGAAAGCGCTCCCTGGGTTTAAAAAAAAAAGTTGATTTCCAATGCAAGTGTGAAGGAAATGGCCAAAATGTTTGTATTTTTTTTTAAAAAGATAAAACCCCAATGGGAAAAAGAAATGAATAGTTAAGAATCAAGATGGCTGACACTCACCTCAGTTCAGAATGATTAGCCCCGCCCACACACCGATTGGTCAACCATCAGGTCACTGAAGTGTAGGATTGGTCAATAGTCACGTCACTCAACTCTAGGATGGCCCGCCCGCACACGCAATGAACCCGCCCCCGTGACGCAGTGATTGGTCGACCGTTGGGTCGCTCGACTGTACGATTGGTCAACCTTCATGTCACTCGATGCTAATGAGCGGATAATGAGCGGAATTTTGAACATTTTTTGTATACCGTCGGCACAATTTTTGTCCAACCAAAAAGTAAATATGCCTATGAGAGTCCCCTAATTATAAGCTTTCTTTTGATATAACATATGTGTAGGTACGCTCTATAACTTTTGATTGTATAGCCGGACAGACAGACAGAGAGACAGACAGAGAGACAGACAGAGAGACATACCGGTTTATATATATAGATAGTTATTTTGTATTTTGCCTGTAATTTATACTAGTGACTTCTCATAAGACTGTTTTATTTTCTGTTTTAATAACATTTGATTTTCTTACATCCAAACCACTTGTCTACTCGAGTTTTTTTCTGCATCGCCGCCTGTACCTAAGTCCGGTGTCTGGAACCCAGTGGCGTGGGAGTGATTCAACCACTCACCAACAGTCAGGGGCATAACTGACTGGGCGCACGCGCCACACCTGCCACCCCCTACACAACCCTTTGAGCTTGCTCCACCACTCAATAAGATCATGGCTGATCTTTGATCTCAACTCAACATTCCTGCCCGATCTCCATATCCCTTGATTCCCACAGAGTCCAAAAAACTATCCGTCTCAGCCTTGAATATACTCAGCAATTCAGCATCCACATCCCTTTGGGGTAGAGAATTCTAAAGATTCACAAACCTCTGCGTGAAGAAATTCCTCCTCATCTCAGTCTTAAATGGCCAACCCAATTAAGCAAGTTGTTGTTTTTGCTCCAGTGATATGCAGCCACGTCTAACATTTGTAGGAATGTGTACTGCAGTAGGATTAGGGTCAGAGTTTTATGTAATAAATGGCATGTTATAGGGTACTGTTTGTCAAGGTAGGAGGAGAGTAATAGTTCTTTTTGTAAGAACTAGTTCAATAGCTTCCTTATTCACACAGAATGTTCTACTCAATTCTAGACAGGTTCTGATCATCCAGGTAAGTAAATATGGCATTGAGTGTAATTGCTTGTGATGGAAAGTGAGTAGATACCAGCTTCCAGAGTGCCTGAACATAATTTTTGATATAATAGTTGGGTTTGCATTTGTTACTGAGCACTGGTTAGTTCCTGCCCCAGAAACTCTCTCCTGTTCCTTTATCGCCATCTTAAAGTTTCCTTGACCACTTGAAGCACATTGTAACTGCCATTGGGCAAAATGGAGTCTCAAAAGGCAGGGAGTGGGCACAGTGTAATTAGTATCAAAGATGGAAGCTTTCACTGGGATATCACTTCATTCAGGATAAGGGTTTTGGTGATGGGGCAGAGGCAGGAAAAATTCCTGAAGTGCCAAGAAGTGGCCCTGATGCTAGAGAAAATTCACCTTTCTTTCAATTCCGGATCCAGATATCCAGCTACACTGCCAGGCTTGGGGTTTACTTCCATATGTGCACCAATGTCAACCAGCTCCAGCTCTCCATCACTTCACTTGGCCCAATGACCAACCCTGGGCCTTCAGACCTGAGATAAAATTCTGAACGTGTCAAAGTTTCCTTCAACTGAACATCGGGAAGACCAAAGTCATTGTTTTAAGCCTCTGCTCCTTTGACGTGTACTCCATCCCGCTCCCTAGTCATTTGCTCAGGCTGAACCAGACCATGCAGAACCTAGGCATCCTGATGACCTAGGACTGAGCTTTAAACCCCACATCCTATCCATTACCAAGGTTGCTTATTTGTAGCGCAGCAACATTGCCCATGTTTGCTCCTTCCACCACCGACAAAACATTGCTATTGTCATCTCTAAACTAAATTTTCCCAACACCCTTCTTGCTAGTCTCCCATCCTTCACCTCCATAAGCACCAACATATCCAAACTTCAGCACACATCCTCTGTCCCACAGTAACTCCTGGTTGCTCATCGCCCCTTGCGTTCGCTGACCTTCACTGGCTCCCTGTCCTTCAATGCTTATGATTTAAAATGTTATCCTTTCTTCAAATCCCTGCACCACCTCATCCCACCCTATATCTGGAACCTCCCGCTGCCTTACACCCCCGTCCACAACCATCGGTTCTCAGATTCAGGCCACTCAGGACAGAACTTTCGGTCACCACAGCTCTCGTCCCTCTCTAAACTTCTTCACCTCAACACTTCTCATTCCATCTTCAGAAGCTGTGTCAAGATCCACCAGCCTGACAAAGCATCCGGTCTCCTCTCCTAAACTCTCCCTATCTGGCTGGGTTTCGGTTTCTTATTTCTATTTCTATTTACTTTGTTCTCCTCCACCTGTGAAGCATTTAAAGGCACTATGCAGCTGTGAGCTGCTGTCAAATTCAGATATTCACGAATGTCTGACCTCAGCAGTTAGTGAGCTTCCTTCGACCTTTGACATTGATGCAATCCTGTGCCCCTATTGAGAAAATTAGACCTCCTGAGGTAAGGGTCTCACCTGCTGTGTATTTCCTGTTTTTTATATAAATATAAACTACTGAGCTGCTCATAAGCTCTACACAGTCTACAAATCCAGTGTTTACAGGGAATAAAGCTTTTATCTCCAGCTGTGTCATGGTAAGTGCAGTCATTTTCTGTTTGAATTATCCAGAGACCCAAATGCCTACAAGTCCCTCCGTCAAACCGCTGACTGTTAACAACTGTGGTCTCATGTTGGTCAAATGCACGCAATATCCCATTAATAGATCAGCAGGCTTTGTGCAAACCCACTTCATAAAATGTGAAACTGCGGCTTTGAACCAGCTTATCTGATGTAAATAAGTCTAAGTGGAACTAATGAATTCAAGACAAACAAAAACAGTGCCAAAAACCACCACCGAGGCCACAGAGGCAGGTGTCGGAGCTAGAACCACATTAACCTGAGGAATCCCGAGCCAAGCATTCTCCCCCTGAATTATACAGAGGTGATTTGATGTGCTTTGCTTCAGTTGGTTTTTGAAGTCTGCTCGTGGTCCTGAAACATGATTCAAATCACATCTGTTAGTGTAATTGAATGGGGATAGGAGCTTATGCAGTGAAAAGAGAAAGGCAAATAAAGATGAGATTAGAGAACAATTAAACAGTTTGCTTAAGCAAGCAAAACAGAAAGGAGCCCCGAAAATTCTTGCCAATGATGTGATGTCTGAGAAAACAGGTCCCTTCCCAAAATAAAACATTCATACATGGAACAGGGAGAGTGCCAGGCTTCAGGAAACATCGTACATGGAACAGGGAGAGTGCCAGGCTTTAGGAAACGTACATGGAACAGGGAGAGTGCCAGGCTTCAGGAAACGTCGTACATGGAACAGGGAGAGTGCCAGGCTTCAGGAAATGTCGCACATGGAACAGGGAGAGTGCCAGGCTTCAGGAAACGTCATACATGGAACAGGGAGAGTGCCAGGCTTCAGGAAATGTCGCACATGGAACAGGGAGAGTGCCAGGCTTCAGGAAACGTCGTACATGGAACAGGGAGAGTGCCAGGCTTCAGGAAATGTCGTACATGGAACAGGGAGAGTGCCAAGCTTCAGGAAACGTCGTACATGGAACAGAGAGAGTGCCAGGCTTCAGGAAATGTCGCACATGGAACAGGGAGAGTGCCAGGCTTCAGGATCTTTTGACCATTTTTCCACAAAGGCTATTTTTTAAAAGGAGTAACTTTTAATATTGGACTTCATAAGTCTATTATCAGAAATTTAGAAAAATGGAAGATGAAAGGTGATTAATAGGCTGTTTCCCCCAGAGACTCAAGAATAAGCAATTCATTAGCTTGTCTTGGTAATTGCAAAATATCCCGCACCCACTGTGTTTGAAAGTCCTTGAAAAGTGGAAGAGTTGGGAGAGATAGAGAAAGAGAAGGGGAGAGAGAGAGAGAGAGAAATTGAGGGCGTGAGAGAGAAGGGGAGAGAGTGGGAGACAAAGAAACATTGGGAGAGAAAGTAAAAGAGAGACAGAGGGAGAGAAGGAAGAGAAAGAGGTATTTTGTGTAAACAGGTAGGATGCCAAGGCAAAGCAATCATTCTTTTAAAGAGAGTTGCGGAAACTTCAGGCAGGCTTAGAAAGTCCGAAATGCTGAAGGAACAGTTAGACAACATCAACCTTCAAATCCTGCTCACATTTTGTGCCATAACTTGAACAGGAGACAAGCAGAACCCTCAGAGAAACAATGTGAACAGCCGTTACTCTGGGGGTTCGATTTGTCTCCTACCAAAATGACAAGGGAAATTGGTGAATACAACTTGATGAGCCTGTTGATGAAGACATATAGGACTGACTTTAAGTGGTCTCTTATCCTTAAGGAAAGCATCACACCACTGAACTCATATTAAAAAATTGTCAATACACAATTAGCTTCACCATTATTTGATTGAACACCTACACAATTTTAGGGCCACCTTGTTGAAGTCAAGCAAGATGAGCCATTGATGTGGAGCAGCATGGTGCGTTCTTTATTTTGTAACACAAAAAATAAGTTATACTGAATGTACAAAGTGAACCTGATCATATCTGTTGCTCTATATAATGACTTGCTGAATTTTTCACCCAGAGAGTGGTGGGGGGCCTGGAACTCACTGCCTAAAAGGGTGATAGAGGCAGAAAACCTCATCGTATTTAAAAAGTACTTGGATATGCACGTGAAGTGCCGTAACCTACAAGGCTACAGACCAAGAGCTGGAAAATGAGATTAGGCTGGATAGCTTCTTTTCAACTGACACAGACTCGATGGGCCGAATGGCCTCCTTCTGTGCCATAGATTTCTATGATTCTATGAATCCTACATTATCTGGGGACACAATGTGTGAGCCCTGACTGCAAACATACACCGCCACTCAACAAAGGCAGGCGGCGATATTCATTTCAAATACACACACTCGTACTGAAGCATTATCGAGTACCCTTAAGGTACTTCTCAGCTGACTACCAGTTCCAGTAGTTTAATTTTAAGAAGCACTGATTGTGGTGTTGTTTCCCCCTGGGCTTTCTGCTGGAGTACTCCGATGGGACTTCGACAGAACCTCTGAATAAACCACTAAAAACAGCTATTGCTCCCGGGAGATTGGGAGAACTCTTCCTCTGTAAAGTTTGGCAGTTGAGCATCTCTATTTATTTTATTTGTTCTTGGGATGTGGGCAACACTGGCAGGGCAGTATTTAACACCCATCCCTATTGCCCTGACAGCATTAATACTCAACCAGATAATATGGGATTACATTCACATGCAGGCCAGACCGGGTAAGGATGGCAGGTTTCTTTGCCTGAAGGACATTAGTGAATCAGTTGGGATTTTATGACAATCTGGCAGCTTTCCTGATTATTTAATTTTCCTGGTGCCAGCCCACAAATCTCCAGATTAATTGAACTCAATTTCACATTGTTGCTGTGGTGGGATTTGAACTCACTGCCTCTGGGTTGCTAGTACAGTGGCCCAGAACTTCGGGTCTCCACGGGTGAGTACGTACGGGGTACTCACACGTAGGCCCAATGGAAGTGCCGGTTTCCTGCATGCACTGCGCATGCGCGGGAAACCGGCACTTCCATTCCCCTGAAAGAAGGGGTTCAGAGTTCGAACCCGTGTGCAGGAGAGGCTGCGCGCGCGCATCGAACTTACGTTTTTTTTGCAGGTTTTCCCGGGAGGGTAAGTCTCCAGAATTTACACATTTAAAAAGCAGTCGTAAGGCCTGCTTTTTACAAGGTAAGTGGTGAATTAATTAAAATTAAAACATTTTTTCCACAGGTTTATTATTTTTAAATACTTTAAAGAAAGGTAAGTTTATTTTTAGCCCCGTTAGAAAATAAAATTATTTTTTTCAAAAATTTAAATATATTGTTTAAAATAGTTATTTCATGTAATTTATAGTTTATTTAAAAAATGTGATGTTTTTTTAAAATTTATTTGAAGATTTAGTGATGTTTTGGGGCCCGTAGTATTTATACGTTTTGACAGCTCTTCCTGTCAAACTTATGAATGGGCATTTCCCTGCTCCGATTGGCTCCCCATAGCCCACGTGATCCCAGGGTACGCATTGAACTAACTGCGCCCCTGGGATACACAAGCACTGCGCGGCGGCAGTTGGAGCAGGCCCAGGATCGGAATCCCACGCAGGCCCACAGCTCAATGGCCGGCGCGCAAGGTAAGTGCAGGTCGGGGGCTTACACCCGCGGGAAGCCCCCGACCCGAATTTCTGGGCCAACGTCATTAACACTAGTTTACTGTATCCACGTATTGATAGCACAGAAAGGAAGGAGATCTACATACAATATATGTGCCCAGACTCCTGCTGCTTGCAGACACAAATCATTTAAAACAAAAATAGCGGTGTGCTGGATCTCATTTTGATTCAGTTTCAGGGGTTGGAGAGGCATTTTCCAGAATTCTTATTTTTCCTGAATTGGTCGAGATTTTTTTGCCTCTCCCAAGAGGTTTCATGGCTACTGAGGGCAGGGTACTGAATTTGGATGATCAGCCATGATCTCATTAAATGACGGAGCAGGCTCGAGGGGCCGAATGGTCTACTCATGCTCCTATCTTCTATGTTTCTAACAAAAGAAGTTAAAAGTAGTATTAGACCAAAGGAAGAGGCTTATAATGCTGCCAAAAATAGTAGTAAGCATGAGGATTGGGAGGATTTTAGAATTCAGCAAAGGAGGACCAAGAAATTGATAAAAAAGGGAAAATAGAATATGTGAGTAAACTAGCGAGAGACATAAAAACAGACTGTAAAAGCTTCTATAGGTATGTAAAAAGGAAAAGATTAACGAAAGTAAATGTGGGTCCCTTCCAGGCTGAGACAAGAGAAATTATAATGGGGAATAAGGAAACGGTAGGGAAATTAAACAAATACTTTGGGCTCGAATTTCATTGAGCCATGGAGTTGGGTTTGGAGGCGTGCGGGGGGTTAAAATCGCAAAAACTGATGGACGGGACCCCCACCCCTGCCTGGTTCCCGACTCCAAGCAATTTTAACTCGAGCGTGTCTGATGGTCCCGACTCCGCCCCGCATCCAACAGGCGGGACTGGTCTTTAAGGCCCTTATAACCATTAAATGGCTTCTATAATCCTATTTTAACAGGCCCTTGCAAATTTAACCCTTTTCCCAAGTAAAACACGCTTGGTGGGAAGCACGAATGTGAAACCTGGCAGGAGCACTATTGGATTGCTGACTATCAACTGCAGGTCAATCATTAAAGAGGAGATTTGATCAGCCATCATTTGCATGTGGCAGGACTTAGTGGTCTCAGGTCTGGGACAACTTTTAGAAGGCTTAACCACACCTCTGGAAGGTTGGAGCCTCACACCCATCTCCAGTGTGACCTCCTGGGAAGCCCCTCTCGCCACCTTCACTCAGCGGTTCCTCAACGGAGGCATATACCAGAAGCATGGGAGCCATTTATTTCCTTCCCATCTGGGCATTAGAGGAGCTCGACCACCAGACGCGGCAGCAGCAGAATCAGGAACAACAGCAGCACCAGCAACATCAGCAGCAGCAAGAGCGCCAGGCTGTTGCTCATCCACTTGGAGCTGCACAGGCCAGAAGGGGCCAGCGCCTGGAAGTAGCTGGAGAGCACCTTGCTGCACATCAGGGGGGCCATGGGGACCCATATCTGCAATGGCTGTCCTACTCAGAAGGACTTCCATGAAGGTCTGATTTATCTGTTCAATAGATGCCCATCGCTCCTCATGAGATGTCATTCTATTCTGAACAATGACCATGTTTTCCATACCCAGGTGAATAAGCTCCTCCATGGCCATAGCCATCCTTTCATCTACCGTAGCCATCACCTCCTCTAACGTGGCCATCCTCTCCTCTATGGTAGCAATCCTTTCCACGGAGGTAGCCATCCTTTCCGAGGTGATGCGTTCATGCGCCAATGACTCCACAAAGGCTCAGCTCATGTTCGCTATGGACTCCTCCATTCACTCCACACTCGCAGCAACCCTAGAGACAAAACCTGCCAGAGACTCCTGCATCTGTGCCTGGAGTTCCATCACCTCTGATCTTATGGATGGATCCAGAGGCAGAGGGTCGACATGCTGCTGAGCCGAGCTGGCAGAATCCTGCGCCCTCCGACTAGGACTCTCCACTGCTGTCCCTGTATCCACAATCTGCTGATGCTCACTTGTGAGCTGTGATACACCAGGTGACAACACTACTCTATGTCCCGAAAGTCCCACCGAGGTGTGAGTGCCTGCGCTGGTGCTGGGTGCGCTGAATTCTGCTGACGCTGCACCCTCAGAGGTTGCAGCTTCCTCTGAGGAGTCTGGCTGCTCAGCCTCTTCTTCCTGGCTAGGGGGGACAGATGCTTGTGATGGTCCTGTGGGGGAGTAAAGGAGGGAGTCAATGATGTGATGCAAAGGCTACATGAGCTTTTTGCAGATGCTCATAAGTCCATCTGTTACAGCTTCACAATCATTATCAGCGACTCATGCAATGTCAAAGAGAGAGATGGCAACTTTTCTGTCACCAGCTTGCTGTGTTACACCCGTCTGTCCATCCCCCACGCGTGAATCATCCTCCATTCCCACAATTTCCAGGACGGCCTCCTCCCAGGTGGTCAGGTGGGCTATTGAGGCTGTCCCTCCTGCTGTCCTGGCTCGCTCTCTTTTGTTGTGAGCTCTCTTTTCCTGCAATGAGGGAGTCAAGTGGAGGTTGAGTGAGAATGAAGGAGTGAGTGTAGAGATTCCATAGCGTAGATACTTAGAAGGAGACAAAGATGGAGTGAGGTGGCAAGACCAAGGGCCCTCCCTGTGTGTTGTCAGTGGTGTTCAAAGCATCAGAGTGATAGGGAGTGTGAGGGCTGCATGGTAGAATAGTTACGTGAATGTGAGTATAGAGAGAAAGGGAATGGGTAAGGGTGCATGCATGTTAGTGTCAAGTGGGATGTGAAGGAAGAGATTGCTAAAGCTGAATGCTGGTGAGGAAAGGCAATGGGGATCAGATTGAGGATGATGGGAAATTCATACTCACTTTTGCAGTGCGCTGAAGGTCATGAAATCTTTTCCTGCACTGTATCCAGGTTCGGTGGGTGACTCCCAATGAGTTGACCTCCTCAGCCACCTGTATCCACACTGCCTTGATCTGAGTGGGAGGCCTCTTCCTCCCTGATGAAGGGAACAGGACCTCCCTGTTGGCCCTAGCCCCATCCACTAATGCCTGCAGTGCCACCTCGTCAAAGCGGGGAGCTGATCTGGCCCTCCCGCTTGTCATATTTGCTGCAGCTCCCTCACACTGCACAGTCAAGAAGCTTGGCAGTCTGCAGAAGAAGCAAGGCTTGCTGTGGACCTTAAATGCAGCAGCAATGATGACGTCATCGGAGGGGACTTTCAGTCATGAAAAACCCATTTGCAAAGGCTTCCCACACGTTGGAAATCAATTGGCCAATTCAGTTAAAATTGCGTCAGTCTCCCACATCCATTTAGATTCGTGTGGGAAACACAAAATTCGGATAACATGACACCATCCCGCACCTGAGTTAAAATCCGCCCCCCTTTGTGTCTGTCTTCACGGAAGAAGACACAAAAAACTTCCCGGAAATAGTGGTGAACCAAGGGTCTAGAGAGAATGAGAAACTGAAAAAAATTAGTATTCATATAAAAGTAGTACTGGAGAAATTAATGGGACTGAAAGCCGATAAATCCCTAGGACCTGATAGCCTATATCTTAGGGTTTTGAAAGAGTTGGCTTTAGAGATAGTGGATGCATTGGTTGTCATTTTCCAAAATTCCATAGATTCTAGAACGGTTCCTGTGGTTTGGAAGGTAGCAAATGTAACCCCACTATTTAAGAAAGGAGGGAAAGAGAAAACGGGGAACTACAGACCAGTTAGACTGACATCAGTAGTAGAGGAAATGCTAGAATCTATTATTAAGGATGTGGTGACTTAGAAAATAATAATAGGATTGGGCAGAATCAACACGGATTTATGAAAGGGAAATCGTGTTTGACAAATCTATTAGAGTTTTTTGAGTTCGTAACTAGCAGAATAGATAAGGGGAAACCGGTGGATGTGGTGTATTTGGATTTTCAGAAGGCATTCGATAAGGTACCACACAAGAGGTTATTAAACAAAATTAGGGCGCATGCGATTGGGGGTAATATACTAGCATGGATGGAGGATTGGTTAATGGGCAGAAAACAGAAAGTAGGAATAAACGGGTCATTTTCGGGTTGGCAGGCTATAACTAGTGGGGTACCGCAAGGATCAGTGCTTGGGCCTCAGCTATTCACAATCTACATCAATGATTTGGATGAGGGGACCAAATGTAATATATCCAAGTTTGCTGCTGATACGAAGCTGGGTGGAAATGTAAGTTGTGAAGAGGATGCAAAGAGGCGTCAAGGGGATATAGACAAGCTAAATGAGTGGGCAAGAATATGGCAAATGTGAAGAAATGTGAAGTTATCCACTTTGGTAGGAAAAATAGAAAAGCAGAGTATTTTTTAAATGGTGAGAGATTGGGAAATGTTGGTGTTTAGAGGGACCTGGGTGACCTTGTATACAAATCACTGAAAGTTAACATGCAGGTGCAGCAAGTAATTAGGAAAGCAAATGGTATGTTGGCCTTTATTACAAGAGAATTTGAGTATAAGAGTAAAGACGTCTTACTGCAATTATACAGGGCCCTGGTGAGACCACACCTGGAGAATTGTGTACAGTTTTGGTCTTACCTAAGGAAGGAGATACTTGCCATAGAGGGAGTGCAACGAAGGTTCACCAGACTGGTTCCTGGCATGAGGGGATTGTCCTATGAGGACAGATTATGTAGACTAGGCCTATTTTCTCTAGAGTTTAGAAGAATGAGATGTGATCTCATTGAAACACACAAAATTATTACAGGGCTTGACAGGGTAGATGCAAGGAGGATGTTTCCCCTGGCTGGAGCGTCTAGAACCAGGGGTCACAGTCTCAGAATAAGGGGTCGGCCATTTAGGACTGAGATGAGGAGAAATGTCTTCAGTCAGAGGGTGGTGAATCTTTGGAATTTTCTAACCCAGAGGGCTGTGGAGGCTGTCGTTGAGTACATTGGTGGCATAGTGGTCAGCACTGTTGCCTCACAGCGCCAGGGACCCGGGTTCGAATCTGGCCTCGGGTGACTGTCTGTGTGGAGTTTGCACATTCTCCCCGTGTTTGCGTGGGTTTCCTTCGGGTGCTCCGGTTTCCTCCCACAGTCCAAAGATGTGCTGGTTAGGTTGATTGGCTATGATAAATTGACCCTTAGTGTTAGGGGGATTAAATACGTGGGGTTACGGGGATAGGGTGGGATATGTGTTGGTGTAGGGGTTACAGGGATCGGGTGGTATATGTGTCGGTGCAGGCTCGATGGGCTGAAATGGCCTCTATCTGCACTGTGGGGTTTCTGTGATTTCTGTTTCTGTGATTCAAGACAGAGATGGAATGATTTTTGAATATTAAGGGAATCAAGGGATATGGGGATAGTTCAGGATAGTGGAGATGAGGTAGAAGATCAGCCATGATCATAATGAATGCAGGCTCGAAGGGCCAAATGGCCTACTCCTGCTCCTATTTCTTATGTTCTTATCAGAAGTTTGACTTTGATAATGCTGGTAGCTCACAGATGGAAATGGATCAAATCTGAGATGTTAACAACACCTGGTACCAAAGATAGAAGAGATTGGTGTTGTTCTCAGAACATATGGACCTCTATCAAATAACAGTTTTTTTTCCATCATGAGAATGCTGTTCTTGTAATGCGAGTGCTCTTGTGTCAGAAGCTGCCGTTTACCAGCCGCTGATGTTGGATAGTCACTGAGATGTGTCACTTTTACTGCCAGTTCTTCATAACTAATGATATGAAATCAAATCACCTGGCAGGACATTGGCTATCTTTCATGAACCGAGGCAAGACAAATGAACACAGACTATTTTGTACATATCATAGAAGATAATGATGATGAGGGGACGAATTCCAAAAGTGTGTTTGGATCAAGGATTGGTATTTGGGTTTGCTGCTCTCGCAGGACTGCCCTCATGCACTTCATCCACATGCTCAACAATCCACTCTCTGTCTCTCACCTTGATTAAATCCATTCTGCCGCATGGATTGAATTCCTTATCCAAACAATTTCAAGTATTGCCCAGGCGTAAAACTGTGGATTGGCTACCCATTATACAAACCACCCGATTTTGATTTCAATTTACACCCGGGTGGCAAGGTAAAAATCGACTTGAATATTTCATGTGTAAGTATTTATTACTGGTCGTTGCAAATTGTCTAGTTCCAGTTATCCAGAAAAGGTGCATCTCCTATGGGCAACAGTCTTATTTCTAATCTGAGATCACAATTAAACACATGCCTGTTCCCAGTATAATTTACAATTAATTGAAATCCTAATTGACCGCGTCATTTCCAATTCACTGTAACACAGAATTCTTTGCATGCACAAAACAGAGAAACAGATTGTACTCATCTAAACATAAAAGCTGCTTCTGATGTTCCAGTTGTGAAAGGTCAACTGAAAGCAGTTTGACCTCATTATGAATGTCCACTACAACAAAATGGTTCCCAGATCCCTAAGTGGAGTTCCATTAAAGTGGGATAGGGAGTTCAACATCAGACAAGCAGAACGACCAAGAAAAGGAAAAATTTTGCCAGGCCCCAGGGGTTTGCATTAATGAAGGTTGAGTGCATTGTCTCACCACTGTCTAGTGTCTAATGTCCTCTAAAGTCATTGTATGCCAATGATTGCCACGGCAACCCATGTGTATGAGGCACTGGTGAGTCTTGTGTCCACTTCCTGATCATTGTAATTATGAAAGGGCAAATATTTGAAAGAATTCACAAAAGCACGCAAAAGCTGGTTTCAGGTTATAGCACGAAGAGAGGCTGGAGCAGCTCAATCTGACTCTTGCTGAGGCAAATATCAATATATGTGAGGTGATATTTTTTAAATGATATTGGGGATAAACTGGAAAAGTGTAGCGGTGGAAAGTATGCAGACCCCAGGAAAACAGAACCTGAGGTATCTGACTTTAAGCCATTTAACTAACTAAAATTAATTAAATAAATAAGCTCATCTATTTATAGAAAATATATAACCAACAACTTTTTTTTATCCATTCCTGGGATGTGGGCGTCGCTGGCAAGGCCAGCATTTATTGCCCATCCCTAATTGCCCTTGAGAAGATGGTGGTGAGCTGCCTTCTTGAACCACTGCAGTCCATGTGGTGAAGGTACTTCCACAGTGCTGTTAGGGAAGGAGTTCCAGGATTTTGACCCATCGATGATGAAGGATCGGCGATATACTTCCAAGTCAGGATGGTGTGTAACTTGGAGGGGAACTTGCAGGTGATGGTGTTCCCATGCGCCTGTTGCCCTTGTCCTTCTAGGTGGTAGAAGTCACGGGTTTGGGAGGTGCTGCTGAAGAAGCCTTGGCGAGTTGCTGCAGTGCATCTTGTAGATGGTACACACTGCAGCCACGGTGCAATGGTGGTGCAGGGAGTGAATGTTTAAGGTAGTAGATGGGGTGCCAATTGTATTGATTTGTATGTGGGTTCAATGACGACACATTCATGAAAGAGAATGACTTTTTATCTAAAGTATGTTCAACTCAGTTAACAGCATTACAGGAGACACCATCTTAGAGATCCATCTAAAACAAAACCAAAACTAAACTGCTTGTCTCTCACATGCCCTCTGCTGGTCAGGCATAAATAATCAAACAGGCAAATATGCTGGTAAGGCATCATAATCAAACAGGCAAATACCATCACTATTTGCTGATATCATTACATCTCCCTTTCTTAAAACAAAAGTATTTTACTTTTATCTAACAACATGTTTTCTTTGTATTACTCTGCATTTTAACTGTAACACTTAATGAACTTACATTATCATTATCATTATCATGGTTTTTTAACCTTGTTTTGTGTGTTCACATGAAATATGTAAATACACTAAAACTTGAAGAGAGAATAAGATAACATTACTTCCTTCTATAACAAGAGTCCTTAAACTTGCTCAATGAGTCTCTCAGGGTACTTCATGCGTCTTGAGGATTTTCTGATTGATTGTCCTTGAATCTGAGTTGTTGCCTCAGATGATGATTTCTCAGCTGTGTGATCAGGTTGTTCAACAGTATCAGTCTTTTGACCTGCTGTGTGATCAGGTTGTTCAACAGTATCAGTCTTTTGACCTGCTGTGGCTGGTCCCATGAGAAGATCCCGACGATTTCTTCGCAGAACAGCACCCTCATCTGTCTGAATGGTGTATGATCTTGGTTGAACTTCACTCAGGACAGTTCCCTTCTGAGTCCATATGTTTGTTTTGTCCTTGAACCTTACTTGGTCACCAGTGTGGAGTTCAGGTAGGTTTTGTGTTCCTCTGTCATAGTAGTACTTTTGCTTTTCTTTCTGTTGTTCTTTGAACTTCCTCACTTTCTCCCCCTCTTTTGTTTTCAGGAGGTTCTCCGGGATGGGTAGGTTTGACCTTAGCAGACGTCCCATAAGGAGTTGGGCTGGTGACATACCACACTTGAGCGGCGTTGTGCGGTATACAAGCATGCTCTGGTAGAAGTCAGTTCCACTGTCTTTTGCCTTGTACATCAGTCTTTTCACTGTCTGGACCGATTTTTCCACTAGTCCATTGGACTGTGGAAAGTGAGGACTTGACGTTGTGTGGACAAAGTCCCACTCTTTGGCAAAGTGTCGGAAACTTGCATTGTAAAACTGGGGTCCATTGTCTGTGAAGACCTCACTTGCCACGCCATGTCTGGAGAATATGGCTTTCATACATATTATCACAGCATCTGCAGTGGTGGTGTACAGTCTACAAACCTCTGGATACAGGGAGTAATAGTCTGTGACTACAAGATAGTCCTTCCCTTGACATACGAATAGGTCAGCGCCTACCTTCTGGTAAGGTCTGTCTGGCGCTGGGTGTGGCTTTAGTGGTTCTACCGGATTGCTTGCTCGATATTTCAGGCATATTGTGCAGTTTGACACCTCATTTGTCACATCTTGGTTGATTCGTGGCCAGTACATCACCTCTCGTGCTCTTTTCTTACACTTTTTGATTCCCAGATGTCCTCCATGGATTCTTTTTAGCATCTCTTTTCTCAGACTCTTTGGGATAACTATTTTACTTCCTTTGTAGATTATGTCTTCGACCACCGATAGTTCCGCCCTGCAGTTCCAGTACTCTGCCATGTCAGGTGAGCAGTCTTGCTTCATGTTGGGCCATCCATCCAAGATGCTTTTCCTCAGTCATCTCATTGTTTCATCTTTGTTTGTCTCAGTCTTTATGAGCTCCATTTTTGCATCTGCTATGGGCAGTGCACTTGTGATCATGTCCATGTAGGCGTTCACTTTTTCATCCATTTTGGTGTTTGCGGGCTCTCTTGGGTCAACAGCTCTGGACAACGTGTCTGCTGTATACATCAGCTTACCCGGTGTGTATGCAACATTCAGTGTATAGCGTTGCAGCCTGATCATCATTCTTTGTATTCTAAGCGGACAGCTATTTAGTGGCTTTTGGAACAATGCAATCAAGGGCTTATGGTCAGTCTCTACACTGATTGCTTGTCCTGCCACAAACTGGTGAAATCTTTCACAGGCGTATGTGATGCTGAGCAGCTCCTTTTCTATTTGAGCATATCGCGTCTCCGCGTCTGTCATTAAGCGCGATGCATATGCAATAGGTTGCCAGTAGTCATATTTTTGCAGAAGAACGGCACCGAGCCCACTCTGTGATGCATCTGATGATATCTTGATGGGTTTCGCTGGGTCATAAAACCTCAGAACTGGTTCCTCTGTAAGCAGTTTCTTTAGATCGCTCCATGACTTCTCATGCTCATGATTCCATTCCCATTCTATGTTCTTTTCAGTTAGTCTTCTCAGTGGCGCCATCTTTTCTGAGAGGTTGGATATGAATTTACCCATGTAGTTGATCATTCCATTAAACCTCTGCACGTCCTTTTTGCATTATGGCTTTGGCATATTCTCAATGGCGGACACCTTTCTGGGATCTGGTCTGATGCCCTCACTGCTAAGGATATCTCCCACGAATGTCAGTTCTGTCACCCCGAGCTGGCATTTCTCTCTATTCAGCTTCAGGTTTGTTTTCCTTGTTGCTTCCAGCACTTTTTTCAGTCTCTCGTCATGCTCAGTTCTCGTGGTTCCCCATACTATGATGTCATCCATTGATATATCAACTCCCTCCAGGTGCTCATATATCATATGGATAGTTTAGTGATACACTTCAGGAGCTGAGGGAATGCCAAATGGTAACCTTAGGAATCTGTATCTGCCAAATGGACTGTTGAACGTGCACAGTCTTGAACTTGCCTCGTCCAGTTTCATCTGCCAAAATCCTGATGATGCATCTAACTTGCTGAAATACTTTGCATTTGCAAACTGTGACATGATTTCCTCACGTGTAGGAAGCTTGAAGTGCTCTCTCTTTATTGCTCTGTTTAGATCTCTTGGATCCAGGCAAATTCTGAGCTTTCCATTCTTTTTGTCCACAACGACGAGGGAACTCACCCACTCAGTTGGCTCATCTATCTTCTGAATCACGTTCAGGCTTTCCATCCTGTCCAACTCTGCCTTCAGTTGCTTTCGAAGAGCAAACGGAACTTTTCTTCATGGATGTATGACCGTTGGCATACTTTTATCTACTCTGATCGTGTGTTCTCCTGGAAGGCAGCCTAGACCCTGAAATAGGTCGTTGTACTCTTTCATGAGTTCATCATAGACTGTCTCTCCTTTGCTTTCCACAACGAGGACTCTCTTTACCAGGTTCAGTCTCTCACAGGCTATTAAACCTAGTATGGCTTGCACATCCTTTGGCACCACGATTAATGCTAGCGTGTGCTCTCTGTCCTTGTGTGTCACTTTGACAATGCATTTTCCTTTCACTGGTATATCAGTACCTGAGTATCCTGTCACTTGCACTTTTATTCCATGTATCTTTGGTCTGGGTCTAATTTTCTTAAAATCAGTCTCTGATATCACATTAACTTGTGCTCCAGTATCCAATTTAAATGGAATGTGTATGTCATTCACTTTTAGTGTCAACATCCAGTCTCTTTTTTCTTTTTTGTTTTCAGACACAACATCTACATAGAACTCCTCTATCTCGCTTTCATCTACTGCATGGACTTTGCTTTGTTGTGCTTGGTTCTTGCAGCAATGGGCATAATGGTTGTTTTTGTTGCAACTATTGCATGTTTTACCATATGCTGGACACTTTTTTGGTGGATGCTGTGTACCGCATCGACTACATGACTTTCGATTCCCCCTTTCATTTTTGTTCGCTGGCCACGCCTCTTTTTTCACATTGGCGCTCTTTTTGCTAAACGGTTTGTGTCCGTTCTTTCTCACTGCATCCACGTTGCAGCTATTGTCACTGAACAGCTCCTTTGCCTGCGACCTCACAGTCTCTGTAGCCCTACACAGTGCTATGGCTTTTCCCAGGTCTAGATTTTGCTCTCTTAGCAGTCTTTCCCTTAGACCATTATCTGGAATACCACACACCAGTCTGTCTTTTATCAGCGAGTCTGTCAGTCCCCCAAATTCACATGTTTTGCTTTGGTTTCTCAGTTCAGTCACATACTGATCAATAGTCTCTCCCGTTTTCTGTACACATGTGAAAAATCTGTGCCTCTCAAACGTCATGTTATGTTTAGGTATGCAGTAGGCCTCAAACTGTTCCATTATGTCTCCATCAGCAGCGAATGTGAAGTTATTATACACCTCCAGCGCTTCATCACCCACGGCATGTAAGAACACTGACGTTTTCATTTTATCACTTTTCTCGTCAGCTCCAATTGCCGCTAA
Organism: Somniosus microcephalus; assembly: GCF_052327205.1. Taxonomy (NCBI): domain Eukaryota; kingdom Metazoa; phylum Chordata; class Chondrichthyes; order Squaliformes; family Somniosidae; genus Somniosus; species Somniosus microcephalus. Next base: position 146,238,828 of record NC_140992.1, on the reverse strand, counting down.
ATACAACTCCAAACGTTGTTTGAACCTCCTCCAATTTTCAGCCACATTACCTGTCAACTGAAGCTTCGCCGGTGGGTGTAATTCTACCATTTTTTCACTTCGTTAGCTATTCTCCAATGGTAAGTAACGATGTTCTCTTTTGGCTTGCTAATATGTGGAGAGCTGATTTAACTTCAGATTTTTCCTCTTCATCTCTTTCAATCACTTCTGACACCATGTATTGATTTGTATGTGGGTTCAATGACGACACATTCATGAAAGAGAATGACTTTTTACTAAAGTATGTTCAACTCAGTTAACAGCATTACAGGAGACACCATCTTAGAGATCCATCTAAAACAAAACCAAAACTAAACTGCTTGTCTCTCACATGCCCTCTGCTGGTCAGGCATAAATAATCAAACAGGCAAATATGCTGGTAAGGCATCATAATCAAACAGGCAAATACCATCACTATTTGCTGATATCATTACACCAATCAAGCAGGCTGCTTTGTCTTGAATGGTGTCGAGTTTCTTGAGTGTTGTTTGAGCGGCACTCATCCAGGCAAGTGGAGCGTATTACATCACACTCCTTACTTTGCTGATGATTGAGAGTAAACTGATGGGGTGGTAATTGGTCAGATTGGATTTGTCCTGCTTTTTCTGGACAGGACATACCTGGGCAGTTTTCCACATTGTCGGATAAATGCCAGTGTTGTAGCTGTACTGGAACAGCTTGATATAGAGATGCGGTTAGTTCTGGAGCACAAGCCTTCAGCACAATAGTCGTGATGTTGTCAGGGCCCGTAGCCTTTACTGTATTCAGTGCACTCAGCCATTTCTTGACATCACGTGGAGTGGATCAAATTGGCTGAAGACTGGCTTCTGTGATGGTGGGAACCTCAAGAGGAGGCCGATATGGATAATCCACTCGACACTTCTGGCTAAAGATGGTTGCAAACGCTTCAGCCTTGTCATGCTGGGCTCCATCATCATTGAGGCTGGGGATATTCCTGGAGCCTCCTCCTCCCATTAGTTGTTTAATTGTCCACCACCATTCATGACTGGATGTGGCAGGACTGCAGAGCTTTGATCTGATCTGTTGATTGTGGGATCACTTAGCTCTGTCTCTAGCATGCTGCTTCCGCTTTTTAGCATGCATGTAGTCCTGTGTTGCAGCTTCCCAAGGTTGGCACCTCATTTTTAGATACGCCTGGTGATGCTCCTGGCATGTTCTTCTACACTCCTTATTGAACTAGGGTTGGTCCCCTGGCTTGATGGTAAAGGTAGAATGAGGGATATACCGAGCCATGAGGTTACAGATTATGATGGAATGCAATTCTGCTGCTGCTGATGGCCCACAGCACCTCATGGATGCCCAGTTTTGAGCTGCTAGATCTGTTCTGAATCGATCCCATTTAGCACGGTAGTAGTGCCACACAACACGATGTAGGGTGTCATCAGTGTGAAGGCAGGATTTCGTCTCCACAATGACTATGTGGTGGTCACTGCTACCAACACTGTCATGGACAGATGCATCTGTGACAGGTAGATTGGTGAGGATGAGGTCAAGTAGGTTTTTCCCTCGTGTTGGTTCTCTCACCACCTGTCGCAGGCTCAGACTGGCAGTTATGTCGTTCAGGACTCGACCAGCTCGGTCAGTAGTGGTGCTACTGAGCCACTTTTGGTGATGGACATTGAAGTGCCCCACCCAGAGTACATTCTGTGCCCTTGCTACCCTCACTGCTTCTTCCAACTTGCTTTATATAGCATATTTAACATTGGAAACAGTTTCAGGGCACTTCACAGATCCATAGTCAGACAAAAATTGACACTGACCCAAAGAAGGAGATATTAGGAGAGGTTGACTAAAAGCTTGGTCAATGAGATAGATTTTAAGGAGGGTATGAAAGGAGGAGAGAGGGGTGGAGAGGCAGAGAGGCTTAGGGAGGGAATTCCAGAGCTCAGGGCCTAGACAGCTAAAGGAACAGCCACCAATGAAACGGCAAAGGGAGTGGGGGATGTGCAAGAGGCCAAAATTGGAGGACTGCAGAATTCTTGGAGGCTTGTATGTCTGGAGAAGATTACAGCAATAGGAAGGGTAAGGCCATGAAGTGTATCATCTCATCTGAAAGACGGCACCTCCGACAGTGCAGTGCTTCCTCAGTACTGTACTGGGAGTGTCAGTCTAGATTGTGAAATGAATATCATACATTTGACTATCACACCTCCAAAAAGTCCAGAGAGCAAAAACAAAACACGATTAACTGAAATAAACAGTGCAAGTTTATGGCATTGATTGGCTTAAATATCTCATTGACTCAATGTAAAGCAATCAAAAAACACTCCCTTTCATTAGACAGGTAGGAAAAGCTACTCGATAGCAAAATACTGCAGATGTTGGAAATCCGAAATAACAACAGAAAATGCTGGAAAAACTCAGCGAGTCAGGCAACATCCGTGGAGAGAAATTTGAGTTGACGTTTCGGGTTTGACCCTTCTTCAAAACTTGAAGAAGGGTCAAACCCGAAACGTCAACTCAAATTTCTCTCCACGGATGTTGCCTGACTTGTTGAGTTTTTCCAGCATTTTCTGTTGTTATTTAGGAAAAGCTACTGATCAGCAATGAACAAGCAGAACAGAAGCACAAATTACTCAAGTTAAATCAATCACCACAAAACAAGGCAATCACATGGTTTAAGCATTTTTAAAGTACTTTTGGCTGCTTTACATAGGTTCATATTGGCAACTAAACCAATATTTATAACAGAACAAACAAAGAAAATCATACACTTCTGAAAAATTTCCCATAAAATTAGTGTTTATGTTAGAAATGCAAGTAAAAATCATCCCCTGCACAAATCTGTCTGTCTCTAGGGCTTGGCGTCTCCCTGCAAACTACCACCCCATCTCCAACTTCCCTTTCCTCTCCAAAGTCCTTGAACATGTTGTCACCTCCCAAATCTGTGCCCATGTTTCCCGCAATTCCATGTTTGAATCCCTTCTATCAGGTTTCCGCCCTTGCCACATTACCGAAACAGCTCTCATCAAAGTCACAAATGACATCCTTTGTGACTGTGACAAATGTAAACTATCCCTTCTCGTCCTTCTTGACTTGTCTGCAGCCTTGGACATGGTTGACCACTCCATCCTTCTCCAACGCCTCTCCACCATCATCCAGCTGGTGGGACTGCGCTCGCCTGGTTCCATTCTTATCTATCCAGTTGTAGCCAAAGAATCACCTACAATGGCTTCTCTTCCAGCTCCCGCATTGTTACGCCTGGAGTCCCCCAAGGATCTATCCTTGGCCCTCTGCTATTTCTCATCTACATGCTGCCCCTTGGCAACATCATCCGAAAACACAGCGTCAGTTTCCACATGTACGCTGACGACACCCAGCTTTACCTCACCACCACTTCCCTTGTCCCCTCCAAGGTCTCTAAATTGTCAGACTGCTTGTCCGACATCCAGTTCTGGGTGAGCAGAAATTTTCTCCAATTAAATATTGGGAAGACCGAAGCCATTGTATTCGACCCCCGGTTCAAACTCCTTTCCCTACCCAGTGACTCCATCCCTCTCCCTAACATCTGTCTGAGGCTGAACCACACTGATTGGAACCTTGGTGTCATATTTGACCCTGAGATGAGCTTCCTACCACATATCCACCCCATAACTAAGACCGCCTATTTCCACCTCCATAACATCGCCCATCTCTGCCCTTGCCACAGCTCAGCCGCTGCTGAAACCCGCATTTGTTACCTCTAGACTTGACTATTCCAATGCACTCATGGTTGGCCTCTCACATTCTACGCTACGTAAACTTGAGGCCATCCAAAACTCGGATGCCCATGTTCTAACTCGCATCAAGTCCTGTTCACCCATCACCCCTGTGCTCGTTGACCTACGTTGGCTCCCGGTTAAGCAATGCCTCGATTTCAAAATTCTCATCCTTGTTTTCAAAACCCTCCAGGCCCTCTCCCCCATCTCTGTAATCTCCTTCAGCCCCACAACCCCCCGAGATATCTACACTCCTCTAATTCTGCCCTCTTGAGCATCCCTGATTATAATCGCTCAACCATTGGTGGCTGTGCCTTCTGTTGCCTAGGTCCTAAGCTCTGGAATTCCCTCCCTAAACCTCTCCACCTCTCTACCTCTCTTTCCCTTTTAAAGACGCTCCTTAAAATCTGCCTCTTTGACCAAGCCTTTGGTCACCTGCCCTAATTTCTCCTTATGTGGCTCGGTGTCAATTTTTTTGTCTTATAATACTCCTGTGAAATGCCTTGGGACGTTTTACGACATTAAAGGCACTATATAAATATAATTGTTGTTGTTGTTGTTGTTAAAGAAAGAAGTTACATTAATATTGTGTCTTGCCCTCAGGATGTCCCAAAGTGCATTACAACCAATGGAGTACTTTTTAAGTATGCTCACTATTGTAATGTAAGGCAAGGTGGCAGTCAATTTGCGACAGTGTAAAAGAGTGTGCCGATGGAGGAACCAGGGATCAGGTAGCAACCCAGTGAAACAATATCACAGGGCCCCCTAAACTCTGCTGTCCGTAGCCTAACTTGCACCAAGTCCCGTTCACCCAGCACTCCTGTGTTCGCTGATCTGCATTGGCTCCCACTTCAATTTTACAAACTCGATTTTAAAATTCTCAACCCTGTGTTCAAATCCCGCCATGTACTTGGCCCTCCCTATCTCTGTTACCTCCTTCAGCCCTACAGAACCAACCATTGTACATGGCCTTCTTTGATCTCATATAGGCCTTCGACACTGTCAACCGTGAGGGATTATGGAGTGTCCTCCTCAAATTCGGCTGCCCTCAAAAGTTTGTCAACATCCTCCGCCTGCTTCACATCGATATGCAAGCCATGATCCTGACCAATGGTTCCACCACAGACCCAATTAACGTACGGACCAGGGTCAAGCAAGGCTGTGTCATCACACCAACGTTCTTCTCGATCTTCCTTGCTGCAATGCTCCATCTCACCCTCAGTAAGCTCCCCGCTGGAGTGGAGCTAATTTACAGAACAAACGGGAAACTGTTCAACCTCTGTCACCTCCAGTCCAGATCCAAGGTCATCCCATCCTCTGTCATCGAATTACAGTATGCAGATGATGCTTGCGTCTGCGCTCACTCGGGGGTCGAACTCCAAACCATCGTCAACACCTTCACCGAACCTTACGAGAGCATGGGCCTTACACTAAACATTCATAAGACAAAGGTCCTCTACCAACCTGCCCCTGCCACACAGAACTGCCCTCTGATTATCAAAATCCATGACAAGGCCTTGGACAATGTGGACCACTTTCCATACCTCGGGAGCCTACTGTCAACTGGTCTCTTGCATATCCCCGATTTTCATCGCTCCACCATTGGTGGCCGTGCCTTCTGTTTCCACGGCCCTAAGCTCTAGAATTCCCTCCCTAAACCTTTCCGCCTCTCTACCTCTTTCTCCTCCTTTAAGTCAATCCTTAAAACCTACCCCTTTGACTAAGCTTTTGGTCATCTGTCCTAATATCTCCTCATGTGGCTTGGTGTCAAATTTTGTCTGTTAACACTCCAGTGAAGCGCCTTGGGACGTTTTACTACATTAAAGGTGCTGTATAAATGCAAGTTGTTGTTGTTGTAATGATTGAAAGCAACAGGCTATATACAATGCTCCCTCTCATTTTTTCTTGGGGCCACGTGGCCCCTTTATTGGGCTGTGCGGCCCATTCAAAATTCCGCCCATGCGTGGTTTTCCCATTTAAAAGCCAGTGAGCCGGAGACGCAGGACCTCCAGAGCACTGCATGGCCACACATTATAAAAGGAACGTTGGCTATGGAGAAAGCTAACCAATCCCTCAACCAACGGATCACAGAAAAGCTCTAGTCCTAGTATATCTAGTCGAGAATGGTGGTGGATAACCAGGCAACTAAAGGGAGTGTGTATGAATGTCCTCAGTCCCCAGTCCCTTGGTGTCATTGGCCTTGTAAGGGGTGGGTGAAGGTTTGGTCCATTCCAAGACCTCCTGATATAATCAGATCCTTGCCTCTTTCAGGTGGGTTGCATCTGAGTTACGGAGGAGTTCAGTGGACTCTCAAGTAAATCCAGGACCATAATGAATCACAGTCATTGGCGTGGATAGGTCAAAGTTACTTATGTCTTAAGTTGTATTAATTCATAAGTGAGTTTGGTGCTGTATCTTTAAATATCCGTGTGTAATAGTTATACTTCATGCCTATCACGTGGTATGTTCCTTAAGTAACTAATGGACTGGCAGGAAAGGAAGATGGTTGTGGTGGTTGAAGGTCAATCATCACAGCCCCAGGACATCGCTGCAGGAGTTCCCCAGGGAAGTGGCCTAGGCCGAACCATCTTCAGATGTTTCATTAGTGACCTTCCCTACAACATAAGGTCAGAAATGGGGATGTTCGCTGATGACTGCTGTAAGGTGTAGGGTTCTCAAAATTCCCGCACTCCCCAAGTTACGGATCAAGGGACCCTGTTTTGGACAAGTTATTGAAAACAGGGTACCCAAAATGGCTTCTGTAAACCTCGTGACCAATACTGACAGGATTTTTAAAACAGGGCTCTGCCAACAAGCAGGCCTGGAGATGAAACATTAAAATGCAGGAATCTGTGAACAGAGACTCTTTGGAGCCAGCCAGACAAAGGAAACACGGAATACGCATTTATTCGACACGAATCAAATCAAGCTAGAATGGGCCTATAATCGTGGCCATTAAGTTTCTGCATGTTTAATGGGTAACAGCTCACAGTAGCCATCAAGTCAGGATGGGGACATGTAGGTCTTATCCATGACAAAACAACCAGGACATCGGGGCCATTAGACCCAGAGACAACCACTCCAAAAGTAATTAAAATAAATGGTTGTAATCATTTAAAACAGCCTGCCAAAAGTCAAACAATGGACTGACCTGATTTGGCGCGCAGATAAGGAGTTGAAGAAACAGGTATAATTGGAGGCCCATCAGTAGCAATCACTCTCTTGACTCTTCACTCTGACCTCTTGCTGGTGGCCTTGGCCTGCTGCCTCTCGTACTCGCGCCCTGGCCTCGTGGCGGGCTTCTTTCTCGGTCAAGGACGCTCATTACACCGGGGCCAAACGCGGGAGGAGAACGAGACCCGAGTTCAATACCACACAGGACACACAGGCCACAAAGGGGCAAGATGAGACGAGACAAAGAAGAAGCTAACCGATAAAAGCAGAGAAGGGCAGCGAAAGACGCATTGGTTAAAAAAAAAACGCCTAGTTATAAGCTGGCGTTTGGTGAAGAAAAGTGATAACGCATGTATGGACAGTGAGAATAAGTTGGCGTTTGAACACTGCGAATAAGCTGGCATTAGACATGGGTGTCCACGCCCGCGACGAATATACTGGCGTTCAAAGCTTGGGTAGTAAAATCAAGTAAGCAGTGAAAACCGCCAACCGACCCCCAACCGCAGTACTACCGCCGACGACTTCCCAAGGGAGAAGAAGAAGAAAACCCATCGCAATGAGACGACAATGGTAGCTGAGGAAGGGAGGGTGCTTTGCATCAACAACTTCAGCGCCACGCCCTGAGACCACGTGGCGACGGGGTACCCCAAAGGAGAGCAGGACCAAACCTCAAAACTCACAACCGTTAACGCAACAGGTTTTGGATTGGTGAGCATGAATTCCTGGCCCCTCATAGCTTAATCTAGTTAGGTATAGGGGGTCGGATAAGGATAAAGGGATTGTTAACGTAGTTGTTTTTCCCTTGATGTGCCGTGTGTTCCCCATTCCCATATAAGTATTGAAAGGATTCGCAAATTTCAAGTCTCCCCTGAAGATTTACTTCTGGCTTATTGGAGAAACCCTGGCTGGACTGAGTTTAAAATCCAGGGCTCCAGGGCCCAACAAGATGGCTATGGTCAACCTCATGGCCAAGGCCTGCAAAGTTCAGGTTTGGACTGACAAAGAAGGAATGTTCCAGAAATTAGAAGGCAGACAGGCCTTTTGCATTTATGTACGAGAAGCAAACAGTGGCATTCGGGCCTCTGATTAAAACCCATTAAGGCCGTTCGCACAGATAATCAACGGGTAATAGCTGCATTCAGACCTTTGTTAGCTGACTTCAACACTGTTTGGAAATGATCAGCGGGGCATTAAAACTGGAATGGCCCCATCACAAGACCAGTTACACAAAGGAAAACACTTATGGGACGTTTAAAGACCGATTAACCGGCCATCCAGGTAGATGGGCTCAGATCGGTTTCCTTTGTATCATCTTCAACACGTCCAGGTCAGACAAAGAAACAGGCTGATCTGGCAAGTGATAAGGGCTCCCAGAAAGGGGTATAAGTAGTCCCTCGGGAAGCCATATCTCTCTCTCTCTCTCTCTTGCCTGGACTCTGGTGCCCTGCCCTACCATCAAGAAGATCAACGACGAAGAGCCCGTCCAAGGGAAGCAGGATACCCGCAGTTACATTTTAAATCACTGGGGTATCTCTGCTCTGGGCGGTGAAAACCCTAAAGACATCGGCAGGCAACGGGGCACAGAGCAGGCATTCTAACTTCCGAGACTGGTGAGCATAAACTTTCTGGCCCATCGCAAGACAACTTAGATAGGTGTAAAGGGTGGGAGTTAAGGGGATTGCTAAAATTGTCATTTTAGTCATTTTCCCTCGATGTGTCCATTTCTCCTCCCCCGCTAAGTGTAATTGTGTTACATACATGCTGATTTTCTCTGTATAGTGTTTATTTTTCTCTATTTTTAATAAACATTGGTTTTCTTCGCACCAAACCACTGGTCTCATTTTGTTTATATCGCTGCTCATAATAAGTCCGGTGGTCAGAACCAGAGGGGAAGCGATTGGAACCGCACAGGGCTGGAGCAGCTCAGATACGCCTGACTGGCCAGACACAAACCCCAAACCAAAACCCCCTACAGTATAACTGTTTATGCCTGTATTTTCATACCAGTAATTTTCCATAAGATTGTTGTATTCTGTTTTTAATAAAATCTTGGTTTTCTTATACCAAACCACTGGTCTACTCGATTTTCTGCATTGCCGCCTGTACCTAAGTCCGGTGTCTAGAACCCAGGGGTATGGGAGCGATTCGAACCACTCAAGGGACAGTCAGAGGCAAAGCTGACTGGGCACGCGCGCGCCACACATCAACCCCCTGCAGAAAATGGCGACCGCGGCAGGACTCCGGCAACAGGGGTGCGATGCAGTAGACAATGGTTCGGATGAGCAAACCATGATGGAGGAAAGGATTTCTGATTATGTGTTTAGCAAGGTGAATATCACAAAGAAGTGGATCACCACTCTGTTTAGGGCTGGGCATCTGGTAGATGCAGCAGCTAAGTGGACAGAGGGAAAGGAACACAAGAAGTCCTTAGAGAAGGCAGTCTGGCTGATGTGTTTCAAAAAGCAGGTCCAGCTTTTGGCCAGGCTCGTTGCAGCACAGGCAGCCGAGTTAAAGGAGTCAGCCCTGGAGATCCAGGATAAGGCTCTAGCAGGGGAGAAGTTAATGGTAGCATTGCAGGCCCTGAATCAGGAGAGGTTTTATTCAATGGGAGAACACGAGGCCCAGTTGGAATACCTACAATGCCTAGTCACCGAAGCCAAGGGTAATGAGTTAAGGTTGCGGGAAAAGAACGCCCGCTTGGCAAGGCAAGTTAGGGAACAGGAAGAGAAAGTACAGGAGGTAAAGGCAGCTTACAAGTTAGCGAGCGAACAGGGGTTTGAAGATGCAGATCATGGACCCTGCAAGGAGCGGAATAGAAAATCTGAGCCTGGCCCTGAGGAATGCAAAAGGCATGGTGTGCCCCCTAAGTCCAAAGGCAGGTCAGGCGGATTTTATGAGGAACGAGAGGAGGACAGTTCAAACATCACTGGTAGTGCCCGGGGACGACCCGGTTGAGGAACAGGAGGTCTCACAACCACCACCCGTAGCGTCAGGGTTCAGCGAGGTCTGGCAGCAAGGGAGGGTGGAGCCAGAGGTGGGAGCGGAGGTGGAGCAACCCCCGCCAGAGAGGTCGGAGCCGGGACCGATGTGCCCAGCATGGCATCGGAGGTTCGGCCCACCCGTGAATGGCGACGATGAGGGAACCCTCCAAAACTAGTTCGTATTACCCTATAGCACCCAACAGCTTAGGGCTATGGTGAACCATATCCCAAAGCTCTCCGAAAAAGGGGACCCCTCGATCCACTTCAGGGAAGTAGAGCAGGCAGCCAGTGTCAACGACTGCGATGGCGCTGAGCAGGCCAAGATGCAGCTATTCTCCCTGAAGAGTAGGCTCCTCCAATCCCTCTCTGATGAGTGTAAGAAGGGGCAGAGCGGGTATGAGGAGCTTAGGGATGAAGTTCTGGAGGCCATGGGGATGAATGAGGGAAGTCCTTTCTCCCGTGTGGAGAAGATGGTCATGCTGACAGGGGAAAACCTGCAGGCTTTCGTGGACCGGTTATGGCAGGTGTACCGGAGTGCCTGCCCGGGGACACCTAACCGGGCGTTCCTGAACGGGGATCCACTGGCCCATTGGCTCCGTTGCCTGGTGGCGAACAGCTTGCCACAGGTCCGGGCCAAGGCGGAAGTCTGGTTCGACCCCAAGAATCCCCAGACCACCGAGCTTACGGTGATCAGACAGTTGACCCTAGCCTATAAGAATGGTAGGGGAACCAATGCACACCCACCCAAGGGGAAGGTGCATGAGGTAAAACCCAGGTAGGAAAGAGTGGCACCAGGAACGGAATAACCCCCCCAACACAAAGGCAAATTGTTACGGGTATGGGAAGGACGGTCACTGGCGGAAGGAGTGCAAAAACCCTTGGAAAGACAACAAGGGAAAGAATTCCACAGCCCCAGCCAAAAGGCAGAGGCAGGAATCCCTCCCACAGCGGTTGAGTCATTTTTGGACACCATGAGGTCCCTATTGACTGGCCACAGGAGAGTAGCAGCCGCTACCCGTGTTCAGACCCCATCAGCCCCATCCAACCCGCAGCCCTGACTAGAGCCAGCGCAGCCTGTTTACTTGTGTTCTCTCCGGTACGATGAATGGAAAAGACCCCTCGTGGAGATGGAGGTGGAGAAGGTGACGGGGACCTATCTGTTGACACGGTGGCATCATGCACCGTGGTCCACTCAGCTAACCCCACCACCTCGCCTCTATCTAACGGGGTCTCATACAGTCTGTCGGGGTTCACAGGCAAAGAACAGGCCGGATTGTTTTCCATCCTGCTCACCATTCGTTTAGGACCGCTCCGCTCTAAGTGGACCTGTGTCCTGATGAAATGGGAAGTGGAGGGTGGAAGAGGGGTCCTGGGAGCCGATTTTATTGAAGGCCACGGGATCTTAGTAGATTTGGAAATCATTGCCTATGGGGCGCAGGTAAAGGAAAGGATGGCGAGGTAGTAGTAATCCCAGGAAAGGAAGGGAAGGGGACCCTATGCACCATGAAGCCCAAAGAGGGTTATAACCTCGAGCTTATGGTCAGTAACACCCCAAAGGAGTTCCAGGCATTTGTGCAGGCCCACCTGGCCACATTTGCCACACACAAACACGACTGCGGGAGGGTCAAAGGGTTTGAGGTCAGCGTAGACGGGGACCCCATGGCCCGACCACAGAAACAGTATAACTTCCCCAGGGAAGCAGAGCCGGACATGGAAGCAGCCATGTCCTCTTTAGTACAGCAGGGAGTTCTGAGACCGATAGCCACCCACGTGAGCTCTCCATTTTGGCCGGTTAGAAAGCCTGACAATTCCTGGAGGCCCACGGTGGACTATCGGGTGCTCAATAGTAACATCCCAGCCTGTGCACCCACGGTAGCAGCAGTTGCTGACCTGATAGGAAGTATCCCAGCATCTGCGACTACTTTCACGATGCTGCATATATCCAATGGGTTTTGGTCTGTCCCTTTAAGGAGGGAGGATCAGTACAAGTTTGCCTTTACGTTTAAAGGGCAACAGTACACGTGGAACTGCTTGCCTCAGGGCTTCCACAACAGCCCCAGCATTTTCCATCAGTGCATGGCAAACAGTTTAAAGGAATTCAGTCAGCCCAGACAGTTGGTACAATACGTGGATGACCTGCTCCTGTTCACCGGTTCGAAAGAGGAGCATGGCCCACTATTGGCCGAACTGCTGGAGCTGCTTGGGCAGAAGGGTTTTAAGGTAAAGCCCAAGAAAGCGCCTATCGGCCAGCAGGAGGTGAAATTCCTAGGCCTGACCGTACGCGCTGGAGAAAGGGCCATAGATAAGGCAAGGAGAGAAGCGGTACAAGAGTTATCAGTCCCCAGCACAGTCATGGGTGTGAGGTCATTTCTAGGGCTAACCGGGTACTGTAGAGACTTTATTGAGGACTATGCAGCCACAGCAGCCCCTCCGCTCTGACTCCTACCCAAGGGAGTGGAGTGGGTTTGGGATGAGGGAGGCCAGGCAGCATTTGTCAGGCTCAAGAAGGACTTGCAGACCGCATCAGCACTAGGGGCTATAGATGGGGGGAAAGAGTTTTTCCTGGAGGTAGCAGCCAGCGGGGACAGTCTGAGTGCTGTGCTGCTCCAAGAGCGGCATGGCCGGCTGAGGCCGGTGGTCTACTCCTCCAGGATACTCACGGATGTGGAGAGGAGCTACTCCAACTGCGAACGGCACCTCTTGGCCACACATTGGGCTGTGAAAAGATCGCTGATCTTCACAGGCACCTCTCCCATCACCCTCCTCACCCATCACACACCCACCCAGATGTTTCTGGATGGGAGGATCAAGGATGGAACAGTGAGCAGTGCCCGCATTGCCCGCTGGACCCTGCTCCTCTCACAGATGGATCTTAAAGTGAATGGTCTCTGTGAGCCAAATCACTCAGCCAAACTGGTATATCCTGGAACAGCCCACCGGTGTTCCATAGAAGGGGTTTGGGAAGTGGACGTAGGTTTACGGGCCGGGATACATCCCACGGGCCGCGAGATCTATGTAGATGGTTCCAGCACGGTATCTGCTGGCGAGCGGGTGTGGAGTTTACAACCCAGCGGCAGACATTGCCCTGGTAATTAAGCTCCCCAGCACCATGAGCGCCCAGCAGGCTGAACTGTCCGCGGTAGTGTACATCGTTACACACCCCAAAATCTTCCCCACCCCATACATGATTTGCTCGGACAGCATGTTCACGTGCAATTCGTGTACGGAGTACCTGACCATCTGGTCCTGCCGCAGATACACCTCTGCCGACGGCAGGCCCCTCACACTAAAACTCCTACTGGAAAAGATCCTGGCGGCAGTGGGGGAGGAAGGGGAGGTTTTCATCCACAAGGTGAAGGCCCATTCCTCCACGAACCCTGCAGTCAGGGCAACCAGCAGGCTGACATGCTCGCCAAGGAAGGTGCCCACACAGGCACTTTCTGGGACCCGTATGGGTCCAGACCCATGGCGGCAGTCAGAGGTAGGGACGGGACAAAAGGGAGCGCAGGGGTAGCGTCAGCCCTGGACCTCAAGACGGTCCAAGCCCAAGACCCCGTCCACAAGGCAGTCCTCAGTGCAGTGACTGAAGAAAAAAGGGTAGAGGGTCCGTACGGCACAGCAACCCACTCCGTGAAAGAGGGCATGCTGTTCCGGGGGGAACAGTGGGTTGTGCCGCAGTAGCACCGGAGGGAGTTCCTTCAACTGGCCCATGAGGGTCCAGGAGCGGGACACCCCGGGCATGAGACCACCTGGCAACGGGTGGAACAGGCGGGATGGTGGCCGGGACTCAGGGAAGGTGTCTGCGAGTTCTGCGCCGGCTGTCTTGTGTGCGCTGCTAATAACCCTGACCCCCACAAAAGGAAGGTACCTATGGGACACATCAGGAGGGTAGAGGGACCATGGCAGTCAATACAGGTCGACTACATCGGGCCCCTGCCCACCGCCCAGGGAGGCTATAAGTACTGCCTAGTCCTGGTAGATGTGCTCACCAAATGGGTAGAGGCCTTCCCCTGCAGAACAGCCACAGCTCTGTGTACTGCCAGGATCCTGGTCCGGGAAGTGTTCTCGTGGTGGGGACTACCACAGTATGTGGAGTCCGACCAAGGGAGTCACTTCACCGGGCAGGTGATGCAGAATACCCTTATGCTGCTAGGCATCGAGGGGAAGTGGCATGTGGTCCACAACCCACAGTCATCAGGGATTGTGGAGAGAATGAATAGGACTCTAAAAGAAAGGTTGAGGAAGGAGACGGTGGACTCGCCCCATAAATGGGCCGAGGTCCTACCGTTGGTTTTGATGGGGATCCGGGCCAGCCAGTCTAAAAGCATGGGGTACTCACCATACGAGCTAATGACTGGCAGGGTTATGCGGACCCCCACCCATGTACTAGCCCCGGTGCTCACGGAGGGTCAGCTCAGAGAGGTAAACCGGGACAGGTTCGCCCGAAACCTCTTTGAGCACCTTAAACAGGTCCACGAGCAGGTGGCTGAGAACATGGGAAAGCAGCATCGGAGTAACCGATTGCTGCTCGAACCCCGAAAGCACCACGAGTGGGAGGTAGGAGATCAGGTCGTGGTGAGGAACTATGCCCAAGTTGGAAGTCTGGAACCATTATACATGGTGTCCTACAGAATTGTAGAAAAAGCCAGCCCCATGGTATACGCCATTAAGATGCCTCGGCGCACAAAATGGTTTCACATTAATCAGTGCAAACTGTTTAAACCCGAAAGGAGAAAACAGCCAGTTGGGGTAAGGTCAGAGGATAGAAATCCTCAGCCTGCAGCAGGAGTGAGTTCACAGACTGCACAGGCAGACACTGTGGCTTGCTTAAGTGGAAGGGCCATCCCGCCCACCGATTGGGACACTCCCCCACTCTTCTGGGATATAGAGGAAGAGGGACCCGAGGGCGAAAACCCCACCCCTAACCCAGGTGTAGAGGAGGAGGGACCTGAGGTCGAACACCCCGCACCGGACCCAGTTTTGGGACCTGGGGGAGGAGACTCTCAGCCTGCAGCAGCCGGCTGTGAAGAGTTACCTGCCCCTAGCTCAGGTTCGGGAAAGGTAAAGCCTGAGTGCGGAGATCCCCAGCCAGCGGCAGTGGTGAGCCCACAGGCCGCGCTGGAGGAGACAGCGGTTTGGGTTAAAGGCCCACCAGCCAAGAAAACCCCACCTGCCAAAGCCCCTAGAAGGTCCCCACGGACGCCCCAGCCAAGGAAACCGTGGTCACCAGCTCCCCAGTTTAAAGGGACAGCCTCCCGAGTCAGGGTGAAGTCCAAGGACAGAGGTCCCCAGCCAGCAGCCACGGGCGGTGAGGGGCCAACACTGCAGGACAGTGCGGCCACGCCGAAGGGAGCGGTGTGCCGCAGTCCAAACAGAGATTAGCCTGGCCGCCCGGAGACGGGCAGCGGATGTATATAGTTTAAGTAATGTAAGTTTATATTTAAGTTTAGGTATTTAGCTTAAGTTTGGGTGTTTCAGCTTAAGTTAAGTAAGGTGATGGGTAGTTTTAAATAAGTAGTAATCTGCTAAGAGTGTGTGTATTTGAGTCGAGGTCGCGGGACCCGACTATGCTTCACCCAAGCCAGAGAATCTCTTGGGGACCTGGCTGCATGTTTTTACATCTGTTGCAGAAAGACTTTCAGGATGAAGGGGAGCGTAATCCTACTCGCCCTGATAGGACTGAGCGTTGGAAGGAGAGGCGACGTGGAGGACTCTCACATCTACGGGTGCTCAGGAGATAGAGTGCCGATAGCAACCGACGGAAGCGGCGAACGGGATGTGGAGGAGACCGCCGTTTACTTCCACGAGGGAAGGTGGCCAGGGTGGCTGGGGTCCAATTCCTCTCAGTACACCAGCCAGACCGGGTTCACGTACGGGGAGGCCTCCCTCCTGTGCCCCAGGGTACAGGTCGTTGCCACAAGGGTTAGAGTCACCATAGGGAAACGTGTATGTTTAACGTGCAAGGGACACATTCCTCTGGATAGGTGGTGGTGGCTCAGAAAGCTGAGCAAAGACTTGGGAAACCCCGCAGTCGAGTGGGAACGGTTGGGGAACAATACCCACCGGACGAATACAGGGACTCACGGGGGATTAAGTGTGTGCTGGGGCAAGTGGTGAGAACCAGATCAGGGGATTTATGTCTGTATGTGGGGGTCAGAGAAGGCCTGCACCTCAGGCATATCCATTATTTTCCACCGGCAATGGCAAGATGCTGGGGAGGGGGTGGAGTGGAATTCCAGCCTGAAGGCGTGCGCAGTCCCATGCTCCCTGATTCCAGTGAATGCCACTGAACTAGTGACCCACCCCCGGAAGCCCCTGCCTACAACCCAGGCGGCGAGGACACCCAGGGAAGGGTGCCCCACCACCACTAAGGGACCAGGGAATGGGCTGGTACTAGTGACTACGGAACAGGTACTGTACCAAGGGGTACACTATGTGGTAGCCTCCGTGATTTTAAACCTCACCGAGCTACACTTGCCAGAGTGGTGTCCCAAAGAAACAGAGCAGCTATACCAGGCCCTATTAAAGGAGATGTTCAGAAAATTTTATGATTTCGATTTCGCCAATGTCGACAAAACCGAATTGTACACCACACACCGCGAGTTTTTGGTTAATACGGGGAGACAAAGAAGGGGAGTATGGAATGATGTTTTTACTGCGTTTAACACTGGGTCCTCTGTCATCAACAATCTGGATGACATAGAGCTGCAGACCCAGATAACCAGTTTAAAAACACAGTTAAGGAAGATATTAATGGATGAGAACAAAGTAGTGGGCTCGGAGTTACATGAGGACCAGGCCATGACGGCCCATTTGAAAGAAATTATAGCCAAGCTGGAGAAGCATGCAAAGACTGTAAATGCCTTCATAAGGGAGGACAGAAATGCTTCTGACCAGGCTGCGCAGAACGAGGTGTGCGTGCTGTATGGGGTGTGGTTGCTGGGCGAGGGCCGCAGTAATCTAGAGGATTTAAAACAGGGTTTAGTCCCCTCCTGCATCAGCAACAAACACCTCGCAGCCCTCCACCCATTTGAGAATGCATTAAGCCCGTGCCAACTCCGGCTAGCTTCCGAGGCCTACCCAGTCCCAGTGGATTGTGGGCAGTCCAACCACACCATCATGGGAATAGTAGTTAGGATGCCGGTCATGGGTAGGACAGCCCGACCCATGCCGGTATACAGGGTTGAGAACATTGGAGTCATTCAAGGGGGTGCACACATTCGTTTCACAGTGGTCCCACCTTATATCATAAAGTGGGAGCACGCTATGACAGGTACTGACCTCTCAGGGTGCCGGAGCCGGGGAGCACACATAATCCTGTGTCCCCAGCACTTGAATGCCTATTCAAAACCACAGTGTGTGTTTAAAGCGGTTGGCGCTAAACCTATAAATTGGACCATGGAGGCAATGGCACAAGGCCATGTTCCTCCACAGGTAGTGTGGCGGAGCCACTGAATGACTCTGGGCAACTGTATATAATTCCCTTTAACGATGTTCTAACACCAGCCGAAGCCTGTACCATGGTGTTAGATATTACTTTGTTTTGTATATAGTGTTTTGTATGTACGGGGCGTGGCCCCTTTAAGAGCGCGGGAAAATGCGGGTAAACGCGATGACATCACATCGCAAACCACGTGACTGCCCAGGCAGTCCTCATGGAATCTCCATCTTGTTAAGACCTGTTTTCGTGGTTCTCCTGTATCGATCTCAACAAACTGTTTGAACTCGTTTAGTCTCACATTAAAGACCTGTTTGATTGATCTCCTGAGTCGACCTCAGTTATTGGTTAGGAATTCGTCAATTCCTACAGTATCATATATAGGAGGTGGGACATATTGTGTCACCACAGGCGCGCCCCACTACCAGCATGGACAGCATAGCTGGTGTCCGTTAATGACAGCAGTTTCTGCTTTAAACCCGAGGCAGAAGTTCAAGTGGCCCAGGAACGAATTGTCCCCATTCCTGAACCCTCCACTGTTCACCTCACTGTGAAGGTGAATTTTACAATTTGCAAAAGTATGTAGCGCATTTCGGCTACAAAATTCCTCCTCTCCCTGAACACCTTACCAAGATACTCAAAGCCGTTATAGTTTCACAGAAACATTTTTACACCCTAGAGCAGAAAACAGTAGAGATAGGGGCTAAGATATTTGACATTGTGATTCCACCCTGGTGGGACATTTTCAATAACATAGAGGTCCCTTCGTGGATCAGGCTGGCTTCCCACATTCTCGTGGTGTGCCAGCTGGGGATAGTATTGTAACTGGTATGCACTCAGTGCAAGGGAAAGGGTCAGATACTAGAATTCTGAAACCAGAGGACCTGGAAGGAACATTGGCCCAGAAATTCGGGTCGGGGGCCTCCCGTGGGTGTAAGCCCCCGACCTGCACTTACCTTGCGCGCCGGCAGTTGAGCTGTAGAGCCCTGTGGAATTCCGCTCCGGGGTCTGGCCCAGCTGCCGGCGCGCTGTGCTTGTGTGTCCCAGGAGCGTAGTTAGTGCGATGCGTCCCCTGGGATCACGTGAGCCATGGGCAGCCAATCGGAGGAGGGAAAAGCCCATTCATAAGATTGACAGGTAGACCTGTCAAAACTTATAAACACTACAGGCCCAAAATAGCAGTAAACCTTCAAATACATTTTTTTTTTAAATCACACTTTTTAAATAAACTATAAATTACATTAAATAACTATTTTGAGCAATAATTGAAATTTTTGAAAAAAATAATGTTATATTATAACGGGACTAAAAATAAACTTACCTTGCTTTAAAGTATTTAAAAATAATAAACCTGTGGAAAAAATGTTTTAATTTGAATTAATTAACTACTTACCTTGCAAAAAGCAGGCCTTACGCCTGCTTTTTAAATGTGTAAATCCTGCAGGCTTACGATCCTGGGAAAACCTGCAAAAAAAACCTAAGTGCAAAGCGCACGCGCAGCCTCCCCTGCGCGCGCATTCGACCTCTTAACCTCTTCATTCAGAGGATCAGAAGTGCCGGTTTCCCGCGCAAACGCAGTGCATGCAGGAAACCGGCAATTCCATTCGGCCTACAGGTGAGCACCCCGTGCGTACTCACCCGGGGAGAGCCGAATTTCTGGGCCATTATGTGAGGGTGGAGGGAGATACACCTGTTTGAGTTTGTATTTCTGATTAAAGATTTTTTTTGTGTTTCTTGTTTTAATAAAGATTTTCAAACATGTTGTTAATAAAGATGTATGTGTACCTAGTGGTGCAGGGGTGTTGGTCCACCTCCATGCTTGGATGTGTGTAAAAGACTGTAATTATTTTATGTATACTTATGTACACTATATTTTCGTGGAATGGGAAGTGCATGTGTCGTGGGTATATTAGCTAGGTAATTACAGGGGAACGTTGAATATGGAGGGTCGGAAATTTTGCTCACCTCATCAGGATGATACTTAAACCAAGTTTAGTATCAACAGGGGGAAGTGTAAGGTGCAGGGTTCTCAAAATTCCCGCACTCCCCAAGTTATGGATCAAGGGACCCTGTTTTGGACAAGTTATTGAAAACAGGGTACACAAAATGGCTTCTGTAAACCTCGTGACCAATACTGACAGGATTTTTAAAACAGGGCTCTGCCAACAAGCAGGCCCGGAGACGAAACATTAAAATGCAGGAATCTGTGAACAGAGACTCTTTGGAGCCAGCCAGACAAAGTAAACACGGAATATGCATTTATTCGACTCGAATTAAATCAAGCTAGAACGGGCCTATAATCATGGCCATTAAGTTTCTGCATGTTTAATGGGTAACAGCTCACAGTAGCCATCAAGTCAGGATGGGGACAATTAGCTCTTATCCATGACAAAACAACCAGGACATCGGGGCCATTAGACCCGGAGACAACCACTCCAAAAGTAGTTAAAATAAATGGTTGTAATCATTTAAAACAGCCCGCCTAAAGTCAAACAATGGACTGACCTGATTTGGCGCGCAGTTAAGGAGTTGAAGAAACAGGTATAATTGGAGGCCCATCAGTAGCAATCGCTCTCTTGACTCTTGACTCTGACCTCTTGCCGGTGGCTTTGGCCTGCTGCCTCTCATACTCATGCCCTGGCCTCGTGGCGGGCTCTCTTCTCGCTCCCCGCACCACTCAACAACCAAGGACGCCCATTACACCGGGGCCAAATGCGGGAAGAGAATGAGACCCGAGTTCAATACCACACAGGACACACAGGCCACAAAGGGGCGAGACGAGGCGAGATGAGACGAAGAAGATGGTAACCGATAAAAGCAGAGAAGGCCAGCGAAAGACGCATTGGTAAAAAAAAACAAACGCCTAGTTATAAGCTGGCGTTTGGTGAAGAAAAGTGGTAACGCATTTATGGACAGTGAGAATAAGTTGGCGTTTGAACACTGCGAATAAGCTGGCGTTAGGCTCGGGTGTCCACGCCCGCGACGAATATACTGGCGTTCAAAGCTTGGGTCGTAAAATCAAGTAAGCAGTGAAAACTGCCAACTGACCCCCAACCGCAATATTACCGCCGCCGACCGCCCAAGGCAGAAGAAGAAGAAAACCCATCGCAATGAGACAACGACGGTAGTTGAGGAAAGGAGGGTGCTTCGCAGCAACAACTTCAGCGCCACGCCCTGAGATCACGTGGCGACAGGGTACCCCAAAGGACAGCAGGACCAAATCTCAAAACTCACAACTGTTAAAGCAACAGGTTTTGGATTGGTGAGCATGAATTCCCGGCCCCTCATAGCATAATCTAGTTAGGTATAGGGGTTGGGATAAGGATAAAGGGATTGCTAATGCAGTTGTTTTTCCCTCGATGTGCCGTGTGTTCCCCATTCCCATATAAGTATAACTGTTTATGTCTGTATTTTCATACCAGTAATTTTCCATAAGATTGTTTTATTCTGTTTTTAATAAAATCTTTGTTTTCTTATTCCAAACCACTTGTCTACTTGATTTCCTGCATCGCCGCCTGTACCTAAGTCCAGTGTCTGGAACCCAGGGGTGTGGGAGCGATTCGAACCGCTCAAGGGACAGTCAGAGGCAAAGCTGACTGGGCACGCACATGCCACACAACAACCCCGTACACTGCACAGTGTTCAGTGCCATTCGCAAGTCCTCAGATAATGAAGCAGTCTATGCCCGCATGCAACAAGACCGGGACAACGTTCAGGCTTGGGCTGATAAGTGGCAGGTAACTTTCGCACCACAGAAGTGCCAGGAAATGACTATCTCCAACAAGCGAGAGTCTAACCACCTTCCCTTGACATTCAACGGCATTACCATCGCCGAATCCCCCACCATCTACAGCCTGGGGGTCACCATTGACCAGAAACTTAACTGGACCAGCCACATAAATACTGTGGCAAAAAGAGCAGTTCAGAGATCTGTGGCGAGTGTCTCACCTCATGACTCCCCAAAGCCTTTCCACCATCTACAAGGCACAAGTGAGGGGTGTGATGGAATACCCTCCACTTGCCTGGATGAGTGCAGCTCCAACAACACTCAAGAAGCTCGACTCCATCCAGGACAAAGCAGCCCGTGTGATTGTCATCCCATCCCCCACCTTAAACATTCACTCCCTCCACCACTGGCGTACCATGGCTGCAGTGTGTACCATCTACAAGATGCACTGCAGCAACTCGCCAAGGCTTCTTCAGCAGCACCTCCCAAACCCGCGACCTCTTCCACCTAGAAGGACAAGGGCAGCAGGCACATGGGAACACCAGCACCTCCAATTTCCCCTCCAAGTCACACACCATCCTGACTTAGAAGTATATCGCCGATCCTTCATCGTTGCTGGGTCAAAATCCTGGAACTCCCTCCCTAACAACACTGTGGGAGTTCCTTCACCACACGGACTGCAGCAGTTCAAGAAGGCAGCTCACCACCACTTTCTCAAGGGCAATTAGGGATGGGGAATAAATGCTGGCCTTGCCAGCGCTGCCCACATCCCATAAACAAATTAAATAAATATATCAGGAATTACATTCCAGGATCAGGGACTACCTGAGGCCAATGTCATGATCGATCTCCTAGATGCTTATAAAGCCCAATACTGACAATGGAAGCAGTATAACCCTATTTCTGTACAATCCTTTCTTCACACTAACTCCTGGAACCTAATAATGAGTCAAAGGTGCCGCAGTTTCAGAATTCTTGACCTAAGAGTTGGAGAGATCGCTGCGTTAAATTAGTATCAATTGCAGGCAGGACTCAGTTAATCAGCTTACTAATTTGTCACTAACAATCAGAACTATTTGGGAAGAAATATTTCTATAAATTATGAATGTTCAGAATACTATTTTTGGATCAACGTAATGGCGTTGTTGGTGTTTCAGATCTTTTTTTTTAATAAGCTGATTTAATTATTCTCAAAACATGGTGTTCATGTTTCATAAGTGACCAAGTTTGACAATTTGATGAAGGAGGTCATTTGTTTCTTGGACTACTTAAATTGATTCCAAGAGATCAGTTCAATGATATGCAAATTACAACTCCAAAAAGAATTATTAAGGGATGATGTCACTTGCTAAAGTCAGCTTGCACCAGATTTACAGAAAGTGATGTAAACAATGAGACTGTGTCACTGGTCACTTCCCTCACCAATATTCATGCTATGGTAATATCATCTGACGTAATGTAAACATAGCCCCCTGTACACAATAACACAGTAACGTTTTCTAAGGGGGCACTTAGGATGTTTGGAAACCTCCCGAATGTGATGGCCAAACCCTTTTAAAATGATGGAATAAACTCAACAGGATGGGATTTTTATTACATTTTGAGAATGGCAGTGTGGCACTGAGTTATACCAACCAGAATGTCCCAGGTTCGATTCCCAGTCCATGTTGAGTTAGCTGATCTAAGCCAGCATGGCACTAAGGAGCACTGCAGTTAATCCTATCTACCCTGGAGTTGGTAGGTGGGGGAGTGGGTGCGGGGGAATTCTGCCAAGGCTTCCTGTCACAACTGCTGCCCGCTAGAATGTTTGCCATTGCTGTTGCATTGAGACGTGCTCGCCGTTTGTGACGCCCCCTATGGTTGGGTAGCCTGCCAATACCCACTGTCTGGACTTACACATAAAGAATGGTCACTCAGGGAGATACCAGAAGGGAATAAATTCCTGTGATCAGCACAGAGAGGCCAGAAATTGCACCACCTAATTCGCTAGCTGCAATTTCCCCAACCTCGGCCCGTCCATGGCCGGTGATGTCGGTGGTGGGAGCCGAACCCGCTGTTGTATCCAGCCCACTCTGTAGAATGATTTTCCCTTGATTGGGCTTGTTAAAGGAAGCAGGTCTGATGATGTCATTTGATGAAGCTTCATCAGTCGATTTCCTTAAAGGGGCCATGTCCAAATTGATTTTGACAGTTGTGTTTTTAGTGCTCTACAGCAATGAGGCTCTGCAAACACTGTCAAGCACTGCACAGAGGTGCACAGCTGCACCCAGGCTATCCCATGACTCCCTCCATATGCTTATGGAGTGAGTAATAGCATGCAGGGTGGTCCTCTTCCCTTCCAATGGGTGAAGGAGACCTCCCCAGGACACCAACGCAGCCTGGTCGCACATTGCACAGGAGGGCAGAAGCAGGAGAGCCAGGCTGCAGTGGCGCAAACCTTTCAATGATCTCAATAGATCACGAAACGTTACTGCAAAGCCACACTCAGCCTCATCCTGCTGTGCCACTCAACTAACCTCTTATGTGGGACTTTATCAAAGGCTTTCTGAAAATCCAAATACACCACATCCACTGGTTCTCCCTTATCTATTCTACCAGTTACATGCCCAAAAATCTCCAGTAGGTTTGTCAAACACGTTTTCCCTTTCATAAATCCATGTTGACTTTGCCTAAGCCCATTGATATTTTCTAAGTGTCCTGTTATAACATCCTTTATAATAGACTCTAGCATTTTCCCTACTACTGATGTTAGGCTAACCGGTCTGTAGTTCCCTGTTTTCTCTCCCTCCTTTTTTAAATAGTGGGGTTACATTTGCCACCCTCCAATCTGTAGGAACTGTTCCATAATCTATAGAGTTTTGGAAGATGACAACCAATGCATCCACTATTTCCATGGCTACCTCTTTTAGTATTCTGGGATGCAGATTATCAGGCCCAGGGGATTTATCGGCTTTCAGTCCCATTAATTTCTCCAGCACAATTTTTTAACTAATAGTAATTTCCTTTAATCCCTCCTTCTCACTAGACCCTTGGTTCCTTAGCATTTCTGGGAAGTTTTTTTATGTCCTATTGTAGATAGAATTATTTGTCTAACGAACAAACTGGGAATAATTAATTGAACCGTAACCTGTGTCCACAGCTCACAGGATGTAAATGTTTTTTGTCACAACATAGATAAGGTGAACCCTTTTATTTTGATAATAACAAATACAGATTTATTACCTCACACAATCAGGCAAAAAGTTTTTTTTTTGAAGATTGGAAATGATATAAAAACACCTGTCAGGGTAAAAAAAAATACCGTCAGCCAATGATAAGGGCTGTAACAACGAATGTCTCACAGCTTTATTCAGCACGTGGAGCTGTGAAGGTGAAATTCAGCTTAGTCCTTCCAAATGTTCACCTGATCCAGATTTATTTTTCCTGGTCAAAATTTGGATCACACCTGCTCTGCTGTTTTTATGTAAGAAACATTTCCACTAGTAGGAGGGTCTGTAACCAGAGGACACAGATTTAAGATCATTGTCAAAGGACCATGGGGTAGATAAGAAGAATTTATTTTATGCAGCGAGTTTTTGTGACCTGGAACACACTGCCTGAACTGGTGGTGGAAGCAGATTCAATAGTAACTTTCAAAAGGGAATTGGATAAATACTTGAAAAGGAAAAATTTGCAGGGCTATGGGGAAAGAGCAGGGGCGTGGAACTAATTGGATAGCTCTTTCACAGAGCTGGCACAGGCACGATAGGCCAAAAGGCCTCCTTTTGTGCTATAAGATTCTATGATTCTATGAATCTATGATTTTTGATTCAAGATGCTGGTGGGGCTTTGAACATTTATAATTTAGCACCAATGAAACTTTGAATCCGGATAACTGCAAACAGTAATCATTAGACCTTTTACCACTTGTGTTACATCTCTGAGTAAATGCTTCTTATTTGACTGATTCGTCAGAATAATGTTGCTGAGGTTTTCAGGAGCATTGACCATAGTAGTGTCGACAAAAAAGAACATGATTCAGAGACATGAAGCTGGGGAAATTTTGAAATGGAGCTAAAAGACTACAGATAGACTTGCTTGGTTTGACCACACCTGGGGCTAGATTTTCCGCCTGGAGGCGGGATGATGACAGGTTCGCTGTTTGCTGGGTTCCGGTCCCGCTGCCGGTTGTAGCCACCCTGCAATAACGATTTTCCCCAGATTGGCCTCATTAAGGACGCCATGTGCGCTACCCGGCCGAATCGGTGGGTGCGGGTTGGCTGATCGCACTTGATGACGTGCTGGGAGCCTCTATATTTAAGGGGGCTATGTCCCCTTTGATTAGGACTTTCTTTTTCCTGCTCCCAAGTGCTGGTTGCTGCAGGCATGGCAGTGCAATGGACCAAGGCTGCTCCCTGGTTTGATGAAGACTCCTTCCATGCTCTTGTGGGGAAGGGGGAGGCCTCCTCAGCACACAAAGGCAGCCTGGCTGCAAATTGCTGAGGAGGTCAGTGCAAGGTCTATTCTGGATCTGGTACTGTGTAATGAGAAAGGACTAATCAATAATCTAGTGGCAAAGGGGCCTTTAGGGACAAGTGACCATAATATGATTGAATTTTACATTAAGATTGAGAGTGATGTAGCCCAGTCTGAAACTAAGGTCTTCAATCTAAACAGAGAAAACTACAAGGGTATGAGGGACAAGTTGGCCATGGTAGATTGGGAGACTACACTAAAAGGTATGAAGGTGGACATACAATGGCTAACATTCAAGGAAATAATGCATAAAAACCCAAAAGGATAAGTGATCCAACCATGGCTAACAAAATAAATTAAAGCTAGTATTAAGTCAAACGAGGAAGCTTATAAAGTTGCCAGAAAAAGCAGTCAGCCTGAGGATTGGGATCTTTTTATAAATCAGCAAAGAGAGACCAAGAAATTGATAAATAAAGGGAAAATGGAATATGAGCACAAACTAGCGAAAAATATAAAAACGGATTGTAAAAGCTTCTATAGGTATGTGAAAAGGAAAAGACTGGCGAAGTTAAATGTAGGTCCTTTACAACCAGAGATGGGAGAATTTATAATGGGGAATGAGGAAATGGTAAGAAATTAAATAAATACTTTGTTTCTGTCTTCACGGAGGAAGACACAAACAACCTCACAGAAATACAAGAAAACCAAGGGTGTGACAAGAATGAGGAACTTAAAGAAATTATTATTAGTAGAAAAACAGTACTAGCAAAATTAATGGGACTAAAAGTCAATAAATCCCAAGGACCGGATGACCTACATCCTATAGGGTTTTGAAAGAGGTGGCCATTGGAATAGTGGACGCATTGGTTGTCATCTTCCAAAATTCTATAGATTCTGGAACGGTAACTGCAGATTGGAGGATAGCAAATGTAACCCCGTTATTTAAGAGAGGAGGGAGAGAGAAAACTGGGAACTACAGACCTGTTAGCCTCACATCAGTAGTTGGGAAAATGCTGGAATCTATTATAAAGGATGCAATAACTGGGCACTTAGAAGCTAATAGTAAGATTGGGCAGAGTCAACATGGATTTATGAAAGGGGAATCCTGTTTGACAAACCTATTGCAGTTCTTTGAGGATGTAACTAGTGGAGTAGACAAAGGGGAACTGGTAGATGTGGTGTATCTGGATTTTCAGAAGGCCTTCGATAAGGTCCCACACAAGAGTTTGGTGAACAAAATTAGGGCACATGGAATTGGGGGTAATATACTAGCATGGATTGAGAATTGGTTAACAGGCAGAAAACAAAGAGTAGGGATAAATGGGTCTTTTTCAGGATGGCAGGCTGTGACTAGTGGGGTACCGCAAGGATCGGTGCTTGGGCCCCAGCTAGTCACAATCTATATCAATGATTTGGATGAGGGGACTAAATGTAACATTTCCAAATTTGCTGATGATACAAAGCTAGGTGGCAGTGTCAGTTGCGAAGAGGATGTGAAGAGGCTTCAAAGGGATCTTGACAGGCTCAGTGAGTGGGCGAGAACATGTCAGATGGAATATAATGCGGATAAATGTGAAGTTATCCACTTTGGTAGAAAAAACAGAAATGCAGAATATTTCCTAAATGGTGAAAGATTGTGGAATGCAGATGCTCAAAGGGACCTGGGTGTCCTTGTACATGAGTCACTGAAAGTGAATGTGGAGGTGCAGCAAGCCATTAGGAAGGCAAATGGTGTGCTGGCCTTCATTACAAGAGGATTGAGTAAAGGAGTAAAGAAGTCTTACTCCAATTATATAGGGCCTTGGTAAGACCACACCTGGAGTACTGTGTACAATTTTGGTCTCCTTACCTAAGGAAGGATATACTTGCCATAGAGAGAGTGCAATGAAGGTTCACGAGATTGATTCCTGGGATGGTGTGACTGTCGTATGAGAATGAGATTGAGTAAACTAGGCCTGTATTCTCTTGAATTCAGAAAAATGAGAGGAGATCTCATTGAAGCATACAAAATTATTACAGGGCTTGTTAGGGTGGATGCTGGGAGAATGTTTCCCTTGGCTGGGGAGTCTAGGACCAGGGGCCACAGCCTCAAGATAAAGGGTAGGCCATTCAGGACTGAGATGAGAAGAAATTTCTTCACACAGAGGGTGGTGAATCTTTGGAATTCTCTACTCCAGAGGGCTGTGGAGACTCAGTCATTGGGTATATTCAAAACAGAAGTCAATAGATTTCTGACTAGTAAGGGTATCAAGGGATATGGCGATAGGGCCCGTGAATGGAGTTGAGGCAGAAGATCAGCCATGATCTCATTGAATGGCGGAGCAGGCTCGAAGGGCCTAATGGCCTACTCCTGCTCCTATTTCTTATGGTCTTATGTTCTTATTAAGGTCGGTGTGTACACGCACCTGGGTGCAGTGTAGGAAGAGGTTAAATGATCTGCTGCATTCAGCAAAAGTGAGTATAACATCACACTTACCTTCAATCTGCTCCTATCTCTTCTCATCCCCATTGCTCTGCATTGGCAACCTACTCCTGCACATCCCAACTCATCCTAACATCCCTTGTACCCTCACCTATCCCTCTCTCTCTATGTACAGAATCACTTCACCATCTCACCCGTCACACTCGCTGTCACTGTTATGCAATGACAAAACTAACAACGCACAGGGAGGGACCTTAGCATTGGCACCTCACTCCATCATTGTCTCTCTCTAAACATCTATGTTATCCATTCTTTACCCTGACTCCATCAATCTCTCTGAAATTCCACTTGTGTCCCTCATTGCAGGAAAAGAGAGCCCACAATAACAGAGAGAGGGAGTGGACAGAAGGAGGCCCACCATCCGTGGCGCATCTAACGCACACTGAGGAGGCAGCTCTGGAGATCGTTGGAGGTGCAGAGGAGCTGCAGTGGGGTAATTGCACTGCAGCTGGAAGTGGGGGATGGAGAGATGAGTGCAGTAGAGCAAGCTGGTGACAGAATTGATTTCCAACCCTCTGATTTTGCATTCATGAGTGACTCATATGGGATCTGATGTTCATAGAAATTGAGTTCTGATCATCTGCACAATGGGATGTGTCTGCAACCTATATATCATGTCTAACTCAAGCCTTTACTCCCCCACAGGACCATCAAGAGCCCCCCTCCCCACTGTCCAGGAGGAAGAGCAGGAGGACTCCTCAGAGGAACCTGCAGCCTCTGAGGGAGCAGCGGCAGCAGAAATGAGTGCACCCAGCACCAGCGCAGAGACGCACACCTCAGTGGGTCATTTGCGAGATAGAGTAGTGTTGTCACCTGGTGTATCACAGCTCACAAGTGAGCAAGAGCAGATGGTGGAGACAGGGACAGCAGTGGAGAATCCTCATTGGAGGCTGCAGTGCGCTCCTAGCTCTGCTCAGCTGCATGTAGACGCTGTGTCCCTGGGGCCATCCAGAAGGAGCGCAGTGTTGGAGTTTCAGGAACAAGTGCATGAGGCTCTGGCTGGTTTAGCAACCACGGTAACTGCGAGTGTGCAGAGAATGGAGGAGTCCACGTCAAACATGAGCAATGCCGTAGTGCACACAAGGATGAATGTAGGTGCTGTCTTGGAAAGGATGGCAACCTCCCTTGAGGACATAAATTGCCAGACTCAAACCAACATGGTGACTCTTCTAGATAGATGGTCAGCTATGGAGGAGAGATGAGCATCTATCGTGGAGAGGAACCAGAGGTACATGGATGTCCCCATTATGAGGACTGTCAGTACAGAGACTGGTCCACATGGCCCCACTGATGTGCAGCAAGGTGCTCTCCAGCCACTTGCTGGCAGTGAAGTGCAGGTGGCCCATGAGAGGGACGGTGGTAGTCGAGAACAAGGAGGTGTGGGCTTCTCTCCAAGCGCTCACACTCCCATGCCACTGCTGAGCCCTCGGTCAGAGCCCCAGATACCTCACCCAACAGAGGTGGCCATCTCTGCCCCTGCACAGCTGCAGGAGGAGCAGAATTTGGCGGAGCCCTCCAAGGCTCCCAAACCCAGAGGACGACTGCCAAAGGCGTCTAAGCAGGCAAAGCAGGGAAGTGAACAGGCTGCCTCTACATCTGCTGAAGCCACAGGGGAAGCACCACATAGAAGCATGCATAAGAGAAAGCTATCGCACAAATAGTCACAAGGGTAGACACTTGGGTGTTTTTATATAATCCAAAGTTACATTTGTGATCTTTATTTCTATTGTATTAAAGTATTGCGATGTGAATGTTTCAATGCGTTGCCCTATGTGTGCTCAGATTTAGACCATCCATTAATTGGTATGAGTGATACAGAAACAAGGGCAGACTTATAATGAAAGGTTTCACTTGGTAGAATAGGAATTAAATGGAACAAGAGTGAAAAAACTGATAAGATAACAAAGTAAGGGAGTTAGCGTAATGGAAAAGTGTTTGCTAAGCATGGTAAATTACAGTTGTTGATAAGGGATAAGTCATTTAAATTCTCGTTATAAAGAGGTGTATTTTAACTTTTATATAATTATGGAATGCAGAATTGGGTGGCGGGAGTGAGAGAAGAGTATACAACCTCTCTGTTTCTAATGAGTATTTGGGTTTGTAGAGGCCTAAGATATAGAGTTCAGAACTGTAAGACACTTGAATCGCCAACTAAGCATTGGGCTTTGTTGTAAGTGTGACCTTTTAAGTATGTTTTTCAGTACTATTACACGTACTGTGCTTATTAAATCTCTGACACCTGATTTCAATGTTTAAGGACCTTATTGATTTTAGGAGTAAATCATAAATAAGGCTCGATCGTCTAACATCCGCCAGTAAATTTTGTGGAGGTTTATCCTGATTGCTGTAAAATTTATGCTATTTCACTGGGGTTTCCACTGAAGTTACTGGTTATATAAGAAATAAGAACAGGAGTAGGCCATACGGCTCCTCGAGCCTGCTCCGCCACCCAACAAGATCATGGCTGATCATTGGCCTCAATTCCACTTTCCTGCCTGATCTCTATATCCCTTGATTCCCCTATTGAAAGAAGAGCAGGGGAGTTCTCCGGGTGTCATGGCTAGCATTCAACCCTCAACCAACATCACCAACAATGGATTAGCTGATTGCAGTTTGTGGAAACTTGCTGTGCACAAATTGGCTGCCGCGTTTCCTACAAAACAGTGACTACACTTCAAAAGTACCTGCTGCTGCCGCACCTCAAACCCCTTTGACAAAAGAATTATCTCATTAATAATCTACCATAATTTTTATGAAAAACTTTGAACAGATTTCAGGGATTACAAATATTGCTAATGATGGCAAGTCATTTCTGATCTGGGAGTGCTGGGTGCTCTCTGAATGCATCACCCAGTTTAATTATAGTCATAAAATGCATTCCCTCGTACACGGCCTCTGGTGGTCTAAACTCAAATTGCTACGCTAACAACTAAAACAGCTGATCTAGTCCTTTATTTCACTGCTGTTAGTGGGATCTTGCTGTGTGCAAATTCGCTACCGCCTTTCCCTACATTGCAACAGTGACTCCACTTCAAAAATACTTCATTGCCTGTGAAATGTTTTGGAATATCCTGAGGTTGTGAAAGGTGCTACAGAAATGAAAGTTCATCCTTTACACAAACAGCAAATTGGTGCGGGTGCTAGAAATCTGAAACGAACACAGAAAATGCAGGAAACACTCAGCAGGTCAGGCAGCAGCTGTAGGAGAGAGGTTGTGACGAAAGTTCATCAACCTGAAATGTTAACCCTACCTTGCTCTCTCCACAGATGCTGCCTGACAAATTGCTACACCTTTTGTCTTGATTGTTGAAGATATCATCACCTGGGGTCAGACTAGACAACTGAAAGATGGGATTGAAGGCAAGGGCTGTCAGTAACACAGTCCATTCTCAGTGTACCCGGCTGCAATCTGTATGTTTGTAACTGTGCAGGTACCTTGAGGGGCTTATGAATATTTTTTCAACATTTTTATAAAGCAATGTTATTACTAGCATTCTATCAACAGCAGAAAAGCAAAAATAAATGGAATAAATCTGATCCCTACACGCTGGAAGCATCCCTGGTGTTTCCATCAGGGGTGAGGGATGGAAGCCTAGTCATTAGTCACAAAAATGAAAAGCTGTGACAGAAACTTTGCCATGGCAAATAATGAGGTCCCTTCCATCTCCCTTCAGCTGAAGAAATACTAATGGATGGTCCCGACTGCACAGTGGGCAGGAATTATTTGAGTTTGTGGAGCTGAAAGTGTGTCAGGAGTCACATTAGCCAGTCAACTCTTCATAACTAAGGCGGTGAGGTGACATGAGCCTCACACTGAAGCCATGTTCCCAGGTAGGTGCCCGCCAGGCCTTCTTCCAATAGCCTTTTTCCTTTGTGACTTTTTGTGATCATCAAGGTGAGCCTTGTCAGCAGTCTATCTGAGACACTTACCTATCTTTTGCACTCATGTCAGAATCGAGCATTCCCAGGTTAGATGTTTTGTTCTTTCTCTGCTGTGCCGAGCGACATGGGAGTCAAGCCATTTCTTCCACATCCAACAGATCGTGCTCTGAATTGCAAAGTGGAGGAAGTGATGGTTCAGTTGTACACAGCCTTGGTCAGACCCCCATCTGGAGCACTGTGTTCAATTATTAGGTTAGGTGTAGGGTAAATTATTCTTTCCACTGGCCTTGACCTCAGTCTCAAAAGATTACCTCTTTCAGCACCACTGTGAGATTCCCATTCCCCACGCCAGGTAATTTTTTGCCCTTCTAAACAAGATGGTCAGTTTAGAAAGAAAGAAAAAAGACTTGCATTTATACAGTGCCTTTCATGACTCCAGGACGTCCCAAAGCACTTTACAATTCAATACTTTTGAAGTGCAGCCACTGTTGTAATGTAGGAAATGGAGCAACCAATTTTACTCAGCAAGATCCCACAAACAGCAATGAGATAATGACCAGACCATCCATTTTTTAGTGACTATAGTTGAGAGATAAATATTGGCCAGCAAACTGGGGTGAACTCCCCTGTTTCTCTATGAAATAGTGGATTTTTTATGTCTCATCTGAAAGGAGGCACCTCCGACAGTGCAGCACTCCCTCACTGCTCCACTGGAGTGTCAGCATGGATTATGTGTCTCTGGAGTGGGACTTAAACTCAAAACCTTCTGACTCAGAGATGAGAGTGCTACCCACTGTGCCTTGGCTGACAGTTTAGCTGTAAACAGCTCTGTGGTCTTAATCATGTCCACTAGGAACTGAAACTAGCCAAATTCATTTCATGGAAGAGCCAAAAAAATAGGCCAGCTTTCATCCCATTAGTTTGGGATGAGGTGGGAAAAAGGAACTTGGCCCAGAAGCTTGCTGCTTCCACAGACCAGGCACCATCTGCTCTATCAGGGAAACTGCCCCTAGACTTTATCTCCTCATCCAAAACTGTGCAGATTTTCTCCCTGGCCCTCCCAAAGGCAATTGAACAAAATACCGGAATCTCTACCGACACTAACACCTCTGTTCATTAAAGCTAGTCAGGCACTTTCCATGGAAGAGATTTCCACACTCCCAGCAGCATAGACGTCATTGTAGTTCATGGAGTGTTTTATCTTTTCTGTCTTTTGGATGCATTGTTAAACCGAGGTCCCGTCTGCCCGCTGAGGGGAATGTACAAATCCCATGGCACTATTCAATGAAGCACAGGAGAGTTGACCTGATGTACTGGGCAATATTTATCTCTCAACCAAGATCACTAAAATAGATTTTCTGGTCATTGCTGTTTGTGGGACCTTGCTGTGTGCAAATTGGCTGCTGTATTTCCAACTTTACAACAGTGGCTACACTTCAAAAATATTTCATTGGCTGTAAAGTGCTTTAGGATGCCCTGAAGTTATGATAGGCGTTAAATAAATGCAAGTCCATTGCTTAGACTTCGCCCTATAATGTTCATTCCACATTTATCCTACTTTTTTGTGAAAGAATGAATTGACACAGCACTAACACATTCAGCTGGGAACCTGTTCTACGTAGCTATTACTCTGCAAGGAAAACATCCTTAAAATCTCTAGTCCTTTCGGATATGATATAATTGGGATTACGGGGACATGGCTCCAGGGTGACCAAGGCTGGGAATTCAACATCCAGGGGTATTCAATATTCAGGAAGGACAGGCAAAAAGGAAAAGGCGGTGGGGTAGCATTGCTGGTTAAAGAGGAGATTAACACAATAGTAAGGATGGATATTAGCTCTGATGATGTGGAATCTGTATGGATAGAGCTGAGAAATACCAAGGGGCAGAAAAAGTTAGTGGCAATTCTATACAGACCCCCAAACAATAATGCTGAGGTTGGGGATGGAATTAAACAGGAAATTAGAGAAGCGTGCAATAAGGGCACAGCAGTTATCATGGGTGACTTTAATCGACATATAGATTGGTCTAACCAAATTATTAACAATACTGTGGAAGAGGAATTCCTAGAGTGTATATGGGATGGTTTCCTGGATCAATATGTCAAGGAACCAACTAGAGATCAGGCCATCTTAGACTGGCTATTATGTAATGAAAAAGGATTAATTTGCAATCTTGTTGTGTGAGACCCCTTGGGGAGGAGCGATCATAATATGATGGAATTCTTCATTAAGGTGGAGAGCTGATTCAGAGACTTGAGACTTGAGGCACAAGTTGGCTAGGATGGATTGGGGAATGTTACGTAAAGGGTTGACAGTGAATAGGCAATGGCAAACATTTAAAGATCACATGGATGAACGACAGAATTTGTTCATCCCTATTTGGCATAAAAATAAAACAAAAAAGGTGACTTAACCATGGCTAACAAGGGAAATTAGGGATAGCATAAGATCCAAGGAGAGGACATATAAATTGGCCAGATAAAGCAAAAAACCTGAGGATTGGGAGCAGTTTAGGATTCAGCAAAGGAGGAAAAAGGGATTAATTATGAGGGGGGGAAATAGAGTTTGAGAGTAAGCTTTCAGGGAACATAAAAACTGACTGTAAAAGCTTCTATAGATGTGTGAAGAGAAAAAGATTGGTAAAGTCAAGCGTAGGTCCCTTGCAGTCAGAATCAGGGGAATTTATAATGAGCAATAAATACATGGCAGACTGATTAAATACATACTTTGGTTCTGTCTTCACAAAGGAGGACACAAATAAACTCCCAGAGATGTCAGGGAACATAGGGTCTAATGAGAGGGAGGAACTGAATGAAATCAGTATTTGTAGGGAAATGGGGTTGGGAAATTGACGGGATTGAAGGCCGATAAATCCCCAGGGCCTGATAATCTACATCCTAGGGTACTTAAGGAAGTGGCCCTAGAAATAGTAGATGCATTGCTGGTCATCTTCCAAAATTCTATAGACTCTGGAACAGTTCCCATGGATTGGAGGGTTGCTAATGTAACCCCACTATTCAAAAAAGGTGGTAGAGAAAAAATGAGGAATTATAGACCGGTAAGCCTGACATCAGTAGTGGGAAAAATGCTAGAGTCCATTATAAAAGATGTAATAGCAGAGCACTTGGAAAACTGTGACAGGATCCGACAAAGTCAACATGGATTTAAAAAAGGTAAATCATGCTTGACTAATCTAGTGGAATTTTTTGAGGATGTAACTGGTAGAATAGATAAGGGAGAACCAGTGGATGTGGTGTATTTGGACTTTCAGAAGGCTTTCGATAATATCCCGCATAAGAGATTATCGTGTAAAGTTAAAGCACATGGGATTGGGGGTAAGATACTGACTTGGATAGAAAACTGGTTGGCAGACAGGAAGCAAAGAGTTTGAATAAACGGGTCTTTTTCCAAGTGGAAGGCAGTGACTAGTGGGGTACAGCAGGGATTGGTGCTAGGACCCCAGTTATTCACAATATATATTAATGATCTAGACGAGGGAACTAGAGGTAATATCTCCAAGTTTGCAGACAACACAAAGCTGGGTGGGTGTGTGTGCTGTGAGGAGGTTGCAGAGAAACTCCAGTATGATTTGGACAGGTTGGGCGATTGGGCAGATGCATGGCAGATGCAGTATAATGTGGATAAATGTGAGGTTATCCACTTTGGTGGCAAAAACAGGAAGGCAGATTATTATCTGAATGGCAATAGATTGGGAAAAGGGTAAGTGCAATGAGACCTAGGTGTCCTTGTGCACCAGTCGCTGATGGTAAGCATGCAGGTGCAGCAGACGGTTAAGAAGGCAAATGGTATGCTGGCCTTCAAACCAAGAGGATTCGAGTACAGGAGCAAGGATAACTTGCTGCAGTTGTACAGGGCCTTCGTGAGACCACACCTTGAGTATTGTGTGCAGTTTTGGTCACCTTATCTGAGGAAGGATGCTCTTGCCATGGAGGGAGTGCAGCGAAGATTCACCAGAATTCACCTGGGATGGCAGGAATGAAGTATGAAGAGGAATTGGGTCGATTAGGCTTATATTCGCTAGAGTTTAGAAGAATGAGAGGGATCTTATTGAAACTTATAAAATTCTAACAGGACTGGACAGACTAGATGCAGGAAGGCTGTTCCCGATGGCAGGGGAGTCCAGAACCAGGGGTCACAGTCTAAGGATAAGGGGTAAGCCATTTAGAACTGAGGTGAGGAGGAATTTCTTCACCCAGAGAGTGATGAACCTGTGGAATTCTCTACCACAGAAGACAGTTGAGGCCAATTCATTAAATATATTCAAGACGGAGTTAGATATATTTCTTAAGGCTAAGGGGATCAAGGGATATGGGGAGAAAGCAGGGACAGGGTACTGAATTTGGATGATCAGCCATGATCGCATTGAATGGCGGAGCAGGTTCGAGCGGCCGAATGGACTACTCCTGCTCCTATCTTCTATGTTTCTATGACTCAACATTGAGTTCAACAATTTCAGATCATAATCTCTGCCCTCATTTTTTCAGATGGCAGCTGTTGATTCTGCTATTCTCATTTACACCGTTTCTAGACCCATCTTTTGTTTCTTTACTTGTCCCATTACCATCTCCTTTCACCTTGCACCATCATCCCTTTCATCATTTAATCTCTCCTGCTTTCCACCCTATCACAGACCTTCCCTTTTACTCTTTCACCCCCTCCTCCCTTTCCCTGCCCCTGCACTTGCTTAAAAACCTGTTGGGCCAGAAAGGTGGGTCCCCACGGGTGAGTGCGCGCTGGGTACTCACGCCTAGGCACAATGAAAGTGCCAGTTTTGTGCATGCACTGTGCATGCGCGGGAAACCAAAACTTCCGTTCCCTTAAAGGAAGGGGTTCACAGGTCGAACGCGTGCGCTGGAGAGGCAGCGCGTACGCCTGGACCTTCCGTTTTTTTTACAGGTTTCTCTGGGATGGTAAGTCTCCAGCAGCTATGCTTTTAAAAAGCAGTGGCAAGGCCTTCTTTTCACAAGGTAAGTGGTGAATTAAGCAAAATTAAAACAATTTTTCCACAGGTTTATTATTTTTAAATACTTTAAAGAAAGGTAAGTTTATTTTTAGCCCTGTTGAAAACTGTAATTAATGTTTTCAAAAATTTAAATTATTGTTTAAAATAGTTATTTTATGTAATTTATAAATGTGATTTAAAAAAAAAAATTATTTGAACTTTTAGTTATGTTTTGGGGCTGAACTCTATTCATAGTTTGACAGGTCTTCCTGTCAAATCTATGAATAGAGATTCCCTGCTACAATTGG
Organism: Somniosus microcephalus; assembly: GCF_052327205.1. NCBI lineage: Eukaryota > Metazoa > Chordata > Chondrichthyes > Squaliformes > Somniosidae > Somniosus > Somniosus microcephalus. The sequence continues at coordinate 146,201,658 of NC_140992.1, read as the reverse complement.
CTCTCCATGGCCCACGTGATCTCAGGGGATGCTTCGAACTAGTTGCACCCCTGGGATACGCAAGCACCGCGTGCCGGCAGTTGGAGCAGGCCCAGGATCGGAATCCCACGCGGGCCCACAGCACAACGGCCAGCGCGCTAGGTAAGTGCAGGTTGGGGGCTTGCACCCACGGGAAACCTACGGCCCATATTTCTGGCCCGTTACATCTCTAACTTTTTCCAGTTCTGATGGAGGGTCATCGACCTGAAATGTTAACTCTGTTTCTCTCTCCACAGATGCTGCCTGACCTGCTGAGTATTTCCAGCATTTTCTGTTTTTATTTCAGGTTTGCAGCATCTGCAGTATTTTGCTTTTGTTTTATAATCTCTAGACTTGTTTGATGGTTGTTAATTTTGTACCGTGTTGCCTTATTTCTGTGCGCAGTGGCCTGTTTATATCTGTACTGTGTCTGCCTGTTAGCTCGGAAAGGCTGACAGATATTTGAAAACAAATCTTTTCAAACCTGGCACTGAAGAAGAAACATCCATCATCTGCTCAGTGAGAGCTTGAAGACTGAGTGTAACACTTAGCACGAACAAAAGATGAAAAGGCATTTCTTTCAGAAGGTATATTAATACTGAAAAAAAATGAATTGGCTTGCAAATTGCAAGAACCCTTAATAATGTAACATGTGCTTTATTTTGGAGATGATGGAGACCCTCTCTTTGCGCTGGCTATGAGGGCAGATGGCAGATTGAATAGCCCCATCCCTTGGAGAGCTGCAGTAAACCAGAACACAGTGACACGGTCAGGTGGATATTTGCTTATCAATAAGATTCAATGTTACACCTGTTTTGTTTCAATTAATGGCCTTGGCACAAAAGCGATATTTACTGTGAGTCGGCCAAATGGCCATTGTCATTACGCCAAATCACAACACAAAATGCCCTCACTTGCTGAAGCACATTGAGTTTAAAGACACAACGAGGCAGGTCCAACAATTACATTTATTAATACTTAGTGCTTACCAAGGTTACTTGGGGGGATTTCAGCATTCAGTAACGTTAATACAAAGGGCTGGAATCCTTTTGTCAGTGCGTGCAGCTGTTTATCACTACCACAATTTATTTATTCCATAGTCACACAGGATTTCTGTGCCAATTGAATGGTATTCACACAACTGGATGCAGCTCGTAACAAGGGTCGCACTGTTGACTTGCAGTGATCATCAAATACATCCTGCTTGTTAGTTAAAGGACCCGTGCTTGTCCCATCCGCTCTGACATGATTGCAAACCATGCTATTTTTGAATGTTTTTTCTGTTGGCAATTCTTTATATTCTTCTTGGTTTTTCCCCACCTAGGAACATAATAGATCATTCAGCCCCTCGAGCCTGTTCAATTAGATCACGGCTGATCTGTACCTTAAGTCCATTTACCCACCTTGGTACCGTAACCCTTAATACCATTACCTAACAAAAACCTATCAATCTCAGTTTTGAAATTTTCAATTGACCCCCCCTCACCCTGCCCCCCAACCTCAACAGTTTTTCGGGGTGCGGAGGGAGTGTTCCAGATTTCCACTATCCTTTGTGTGACAACCTGCTTCCTGACATCACCCTGAATGGTCTAGCTTTAATTTAAAGGTTATGCCCCCATTGTGCTGGACTCCTCACCAGAGGAAATAGTTTCTCCCTATCTACCTTATCAAGTACTTTAATCATCATAAACACCTCAATTAGATCATCCTTAATCTTCTATACTCAAGGGAATATAAGCCTAGTCTAGAAAGAAAAAAAGAAAGACTTGCATTTATTTGATGCCTTTCACAACCTCAGGATGTCCCAATGCGCTTTACAGCCAATGAAGTACACTTTTGTCCAGTCACTGATATAATGTAGGATAATGATGTATAATGTCAAGGCAACCTATCCTCCTAATTTAACCCTTTTGGTTCTGGTATCATTCTGGTGAATCTGCGCAACTGCCCCATCAAATCCAATATATCCTCCCTGAGGTGCGGTGCCCAGAACAACACTCCAGATTATAATAGAGCCACCTGGTGGACTACTGATGTATATAAGAATAAAGCCATATGCGGTACAGTTCTTACCGGAAGCCATGTTGTGCTGTTGGATATATATGCTGTGTCTCAAGATATCGCAGAATTGGTGATGAAGATGCGATTGCGGATTCCCTAGCTGAAATTTTTGTTGGAGGATAACCCTGCCAACTGATGGAGGGACTGTTAGAGGTTCTTCATTTTGCAGAAAAACTTAAAAATCCGAGGTAAATTTCGAGCACACGTGGCTGAACTGTTGACCTCGCCAGAGTCCAGATGGCAGCACCTATGGGAATAATAGGGCACTTGAGTGAGTTCCATCATGGCCGAGAGACTTTCAGAGCGGAAGTGGAGTGGCTAGAAATGTTTTTCACCATGAATAGTATTGTCGAAGTCCCGATGATGTAAACAGTAACCGAATGGTTTTAGGAATGAAACAGGCTATTTTTTTGACTGAAGCAGGCCCCGAGGTATACGATACCCTGAAAAATTTGCTTCTTCCCACCAAGCCGAAGGACACGCCGCTGAAGGAGATCCTAACTAAGCTAGAACAGCACTACAATCCTGAACCATGGAAATTGCTGAAAGTTATTGGTTTGGAACACGTGATCAATTAACTGATGAGGGTATCAGTGAGTATGTTGTAGCTTTAAAAAATCTATCTATTCACTGTCATTTTGGAAACTTTCAGGATCAAGCTTTGCATGACCACTTTGTTTGTGGGTTGAAAAATGAACGTATCAGAACTACATTGTTGGCAACCCCTAACTTGACTTTTGAATTAGCTTGTCTGACAGCTATGTTGATGGATATGGCTGACCAATACTCCTGAGATTTTTGCTTCATTTCCAGTAGTCAGACAGCCAAAGTGAATTGGCTGCAGGCTAAAAGTAAAAGGCCTTTGGGCCCCAAGGCCTCAGCAACTGGCCAAGGTAACAGTGCATTGAAGTCGTGCTATTGGTGCCTGGGACAACACATCGCTCAAAGCTGTCGATATGTGAAGGCAGACTGTTTCTACTGCAAGAAAATTGGGCATCTTGCAAAGGCGTGCCAACAGAAGAGTAAACCAACAGGCAATGCTAGAAGTAGAAATCGCTAGACACTACATACCATTGAAGAGAAGCAGCAGGATGAGGAGTTTCTGGAGATTCATGTCATCAGGAGCACGAAGGTATCTAACAGCGATTCGCAAGGTATCGTCATCCTAGTAGATGTCGCAGGAACCATGGAAATTGGCACTGGTGCACCTGTGAGTGTAGTACCGGAATCACTATATCGCGACAAGTTGCGTGATTATCGACTAGAGAAATTGCAGCGAGAGCTGCGAGGCTACTCAGGAGAGCAAATCCCTGTAGTAGGAAGTGTCACTATACCAGTGAAATACAAGGATCAGTGTCAGAGCTTGTCTCTCATAATAGTGACAGGAGACAAGCCTGCCTTGATAGGTAGAAATTGGTTGGGATCACTGAAGCAGGATTGGAATTAGATTTTTCGTGTGGAAGCAAAATTTCCATCGCTAGATGATGTCATCAAGCAGTATCCAAAGGTGTTCAGTGAAATGGGCAGTTCGATCCAAGACTTCAAGGCGAATGTCAGAGTGCAGAAGGACGCAAGACCAGTTTACTGCAAGCCATGTCCCATACCATACACACTCAAGGAGGAAGTTGAGCAAGAACTCAAAAGATTAGAAACTGAGAACATTATCTCTAAGGTAGATCTGAGTAATTGGGCTACACCATTGTTATTGTACCTAAGTCAGATGGTAAGGTAAAGTCATGTGGTGATTATAAGGTAACCATAAACCAGGTTCTAGAGTGTAATCTACCCAATACGGTGCCAAATGTGGAAGATTTGTTCACAATGCTGACAGGTGACCAGATCTTTTCGAAGTTAGATCTAACAAATGCCTACCTACAACTTGAGTTTGATGAAGAGTCCAAGTCATGCTTGACTGCAAATACTCACTGTGGCCTATATCAGTTCAATAGGCTACCATTTGGAGTATCTCCTGCCCCCGACATATTCCAGGGGATGATGAACAAAATTTTGCATGGGATTGAAGGGTTAGTGTGTTTTTTGGATGAAGTACTCAATTTAGCACCAAAGAGGCAAATCCATGATGAGGTGTTGAATGAAGTGCTCAAATGGCTAGAGAAGCATGGAGTAGGAGTGACAGCTCACAAGTGTGAGTTGTTTCAAAACCCAGTGGAGTACTTAGAGCACAGAGTAGACAAAGATAGTTTACATTCAACCAAGGGAAAGCTGGATACAATCAGAAATGCACCCACTCCCAAGAATGTCTCTGAATTTTGATCATTTTGGGGTCTTTTGAATTATTATGGAGAGTTCCTCCAAAACTTGGCTACATTGTAGCATCCACTGAATGAGCTGTTGAGAAAAGTTGGGGCAGTGATCTCTCATGTACTAGATAGTGGGGAGGAGAGACCAATTGCTTTTGCTGCACACACTCTCAGTGCCAGTGAGTAGAATTATGGGCAGATCGAAAGGGAAACTTTGTCATTGATTTCTGGGGTCAAGAAGTTTCACAAATACTTGTTTGGTCATAAGTTTACCATAGTTACTGACCATAAGCCCCTGACAGCAATCCTCCATCCAAAGTCCCCAGTTCCAACATTAGCTGCAACTTGAATGCAGAGATGGGCTTTGATTTTGCCAGAATATACGTATGATATTGAGTACAGATGATCAGCTGATCACAATAATGCTGATGCTATGTCCATGTTGCCATCCCCATCATAAGTTACACCCAATAAGGAAGGAGTGTTCTATTTTACATACATTGATGAGCTGCCAGTCACAGCTGAAGAGATTGGTAGGGCAACCAAACGTGACCCAATTATGTCAAAAGCGTATGATTACATAGCAAATGGATAGCTAAACCAGGTATCAGAGGAAGATATCCATCCATACTTCATTTGTACGAATGAATTGTCAGTGGATAAAGATTGTACCATGTGGGGAGCAAGAGTAGTTATCCCAAATAGGTTCAGGTCTAAATTGTTAGGAGATCTTCATGACCAGCACCTGGGAATGTGCTTGATCAAGAGCTTTGCATGCAGTTACTTATGGTGGCCAGGTTTGATAAAGAGATAGAGTACATAGTCAGTCAGTGTACAACATGTCAAGAAACCATCAGTACTATTACAGCCATGGAAATTACCTCCCAGAATGTGGCAAAGGTTACATGCAGATTTTGCTGAGCTAGAATGACAGCAATTGTTCATAGTGATAGAGAGTCACTCGAAGTGGGTAGAGGTGCTTCTAATGCGGTTAATAATGACAAGCAAAACACTAGACACTTTGTGAAGATTGTTTTCTTCATACGGCCTCCCAGAAGAAATTGTGTCTGATAATGGGCTGCAATTTCCACACGGACTGCAATGGTTCAAGAAGACGGCTCACCACCACCTTCTCAAGGGCAATTAGGGATGGGCAAAAATGCTGGCCTTGCCAACGACGCCCACATCCCATAAACAAATAAAAAAAAGTCATTCAAAAGAATTCACACAGTTCATGAACAGAAACAGTGTGAAACATACCAAAGTTACATTGTACCACCCTACTTCAAATGGTACAGCAGAGCGCACAATACAAATTGTCAAACGTGCCCTCATCAAGCAAATGTTGGATCCAAATCCAAAGAAATGTCAGTTATCATTGGACCACAAACTGGCAAATTTTCTGATTACCTATTGGAATATCCCTCATACCACTACTGGTAGAAAACCAGCAGAGTTGTTTCTCAAACGACAGCCGTGAACCAGGTACTCGTTGGTAAAGCCAAACTTGGCACAGTCCATAGAAGAGAAACAATCAAAGCATAAAGGGAGTCATGAGAAAGGTAGAGTTAGAGAGAGAAGTGTGAAGTTGAACCAAAAGGTTAGAGTTAAGGACCAACATAATAAATAGTTAAAGCGGTTACCAGGAAGAGTAGTGAAGATATGTGGCCCTTGCACATATTTGGTCAAGATGTTTGATCATGGAAAGGTTAGGTTTGTTCACACTGATCATATCTTACCTACAGATGTGGAAGGAGTTGAAAGCTGGGATGATTCAATTTATTCTGATGAGTCAGATAGTCTTGTTACAAGTAGAGTACCAGTAGCAAATCCTACATCAGATGTACCGGAAAAAAGTCCAAGTCAAAGTCAGAATATAATTTTGAGCCAGAGTCAGGCAGACAAACAGTCTGAAAGTGGAAAGAATCCAAATATAAACCAAGGTCAGCCCTTGGAGAAAAATTCTCCAGAGGCTCAGCCTAGAATGAGTCAAAGTCCTACAACAAGATCTGACGTTCTGTTCAAGAAAGAAGGTATCTTCTTCAAAACAGAAAACCAGTGGTTAAGGTTAATCTGTAAATATGGAAAATCAGTTAATATCTTTTGCTTGTGTTACAGAATTCTGGAGTAGAATTTGGAAACAGAAAATGGGTTCCATTTGAGAAATGTATACCAAGAGTTGTGTGTACCATGCACGTCATATACAATGATTATTTGCTATGATTAACTTCTTCAATAAGGAGGGAGAAGTGCAATAGAGCCACCTGGTGGACTACTGATGTATACAATAATAAAGCCATGTACAGTACAGTTGTGCTGTTGTGCTGTGCCTCAAGATATCACACAGATGGGGTCTGACAAGAGCTTTATAAAATTGTGGGTAATTTCCTGAGGTTCCCAAAAGACATGCGCAGTCTGCAACTGTGAAACATCTCTTCCCAGCAATAAGATAATGTAAGCCAGGGCGAGAATGGGCCAGAAAGCAACAGTCTATTATGCAAATATACTTATTCAGGTCCAGAGATAAGTATACGGGAATTTGTGGCACATAAACATGACTAAAGAAAATTCATCAGACTAGTACCGAAATAACACAGCTTCACACCAGCCCCAACATACCCCAACACATCGAAACACCACACCAACCCCAACCAACCCCAACAAACCGAAAGACCACACCAAACCCAACCAATCCCAACACACCTAAACATCACACCAACCCCAACACACTGATAAATCACACGAACCCCAACCAATCCCAACACACTGAAGCATCACACCAAACCCAACCAATCCCAACACACCAAAATACCACACCAACCCCAACCAATCCCAACACACCAAAAAACCACACCAATCTCAACCAACCACAACACACCAAAATACCATACCAACACCAACCAATCCCAACACAATGAAACACACCAACCACTACCAACCTCAACATCACACCAATCCCAACCAACCCCAACACAACGAAGCATCACACCAAACCCCAACCAATCCCAACACACCGAAAAATCACACCAAACCCAACCAATCCCAACACAACGAAATATCACACCAACACCAACCAATCCCAACACAAAAAAACATCACACCAACCCCAACCAATCCAACACACCGAAAAAGCAAACCAACCCAACAAATCCCAAAACACCAAAACACCACACCAACCCGAACCAATCCCAACACACCGAAAAATCACACCAAGCCCAACCAAACCCAGCACACCAAAACACCACACCAACCCCAACCAATCCCAACATACCAAAACATCAGACCAACCCCAACAAAACCCAAATCACTGAAACATCACACCAACCCTAACCAATCCCAACACACCAAATAATCGCACCAAACCCCAACACACCAAAACAACAAACCAAACAAAATCAATCTCAACAAACCAAAACTTCCCACCAACACCAACCAATCCCAACACACCAAATCACCACACCAAAGCCAACCAATCCCAATACACCAAAACACCACACCAACCCCACCAACCCACTAAACCAGCACACAAAACCCAAGCAATCCCAAAATACCAAAACACCACACCAACCACAACCAACCCCAACAGACCAAAACACCACACTATACTCGACCAATCCCAACAGTCCGAACCATCACACCAACCCCGACCAACCCAATACACCAAAACAACAAATCAATCCCAACCAATCCCAACACACCGAAACATCTCACCACCCCAAACCAACCCCCAAACAGCGAAACATAACAAAACCAACCAATCTCAACACACTGCAAATATCACACCAACTGCAACCAATCCCAACACACCAAAACACCACACCAAACCAACCACTCCCAACACATAAATCAACACACTAACCCCAACCAATCTCAACACACCAAATCACCACACCATCCTCAACCAATCCCAACACCCCGAAACATCACACCAACCCCAACCAACCACAACACACCAAAACAACAAACCAACACCAACCATTCCCAACACACCGAAACAGCACACCAACACAAACCAAACACAACATAGCAAAATATCAAAACAACACCAAACAATCCCAACACAACGAAACATCACACCATGCACCAGTACACCGAAGCACCACACCAAACCCAACCAATCACAACACACCAAAACATTACACAAACCCCAACCAATGCCAATACCCCGAAACACAACACCAACCCGAACCAACCCAAAAACACCAAAACATTACACCAAACCCAACCAATCCCAACACAACAAAGCATCACACCAAACCCAACCAATCACAACACAACAAAACAACACACTAACACCAGCAATGCCAACACACCAAAACACGACACCAACCCCAACCATACTCAAAACATCGAAAAAAAACGCCAAAACCAAACAACCCCAACACACCGAGACAGCACACCAAACCCAACCAACCCAACACACCGAAACATTATACCAAGCTGAACCAAGCCCAACACACAAAGATCACACCAAACTCAAACAACCCCAATAAACTGAAAAATCACATAAACCCCAACCAACCCCAAAACAACCAAACGTCATACCAAACCCGACCAATCCCAACACACGGAAACATCAAACCAAATCCTACCAATCCCAACACACCTAAACATCACACCAAACCCAACCAATCCCAATACACAGAAATATCACACCAACCCCAACCAACTGCAACACACCAAAGCACCACACCAACCCCAACCAATCCAACACACCGAAAAATCACACCAAGCCCAACCAAACCCAGCACACCAAAACACCACACCAACCCCAACCAATCCCAACATACCAAAACATCAGACCAACCCCAACAAAACCCAAATCACTGAAACATCACACCAACCCTAACCAATCCCAACACACCAAATAATCGCACCAAACCCCAACACACCAAAACAACAAACCAAACAAAATCAATCTCAACAAACCAAAACTTCCCACCAACATCAACCAATCCCAACACACCAAATCACCACACCAAAGCCAACCAATCCCAATACACCAAAACACCACACCAACCCCACCAACCCACTAAACCAGCACACAAAACCCAAGCAATCCCAAAATACCAAAACACCACACCAACCACAACCAACCCCAACAGACCAAAACACCACACTATACTCGACCAATCCCAACAGTCCGAACCATCACACCAACCCCGACCAACCCAATACACCAAAACAACAAATCAATCCCAACCAATCCCAACACACCGAAACATCTCACCACCCCAAACCAACCCCCAAACAGCGAAACATAACAAAACCAACCAATCTCAACACACTGCAAATATCACACCAACTGCAACCAATCCCAACACACCAAAACACCACACCAAACCAACCACTCCCAACACATAAATCAACACACTAACCCCAACCAATCTCAACACACCAAATCACCACACCATCCTCAACCAATCCCAACACCCCGAAACATCACACCAACCCCAACCAACCACAACACACCAAAACAACAAACCAACACCAACCATTCCCAACACACCGAAACAGCACACCAACACAAACCAAACACAACATAGCAAAATATCAAAACAACCCCAAACAATCCCAACACAATGAAACATCACACCATGCACCAGTACACCGAAGCACCACACCAAACCCAACCAATCACAACACACCAAAACATTACACAAACCCCAACCAATGCCAATACCCCGAAACACAACACCAACCCGAACCAACCCAAAAACACCAAAACATTACACCAAACCCAACCAATCCCAACACAACAAAGCATCACACCAAACCCAACCAATCACAACACAACAAAACAACACACTAACACCAGCAATGCCAACACACCAAAACACGACACCAACCCCAACCATACTCAAAACATCGAAAAAAAACGCCAAAACCAAACAACCCCAACACACCGAGACAGCACACCAAACCCAACCAACCCAACACACCGAAACATTATACCAAGCTGAACCAAGCCCAACACACAAAGATCACACCAAACTCAAACAACCCCAATAAACTGAAAAATCACATAAACCCCAACCAACCCCAAAACAACCAAACGTCATACCAAACCCGACCAATCCCAACACACGGAAACATCAAACCAAATCCTACCAATCCCAACACACCTAAACATCACACCAAACCCAACCAATCCCAATACACAGAAATATCACACCAACCCCAACCAACTGCAACACACCAAAGCACCACACCAACCCCAACCAATCCAACACACCGAAACACCACACCAACCCCAACCATTCCCAAACCCCCCAAAAAATCACAACACCAACCAATCCCAACACACCAAAATACCACACCAACCTAAACCAATCCCAACACACCGAAATAATGCACCAACACCAAAAAACCTAAACACACCAAAACAACACACGAACCCAACCAATCCCAACACACCAAAATATCACACCAACTCCAACCAACCCCAATACACCGAAACAACACATCAAGTCCAACCAGCCCCAACACACTGAAACATGACACCAAATCCAACCAACCCCAAAACACAGAAACATCACACCAAATCAAACCAACCCCAAAACTTAAAAACATCATACCAACCCCAACCAGTTCCAACACACCGAAACATCACACCAAACCCAAGCAACCACAACACACCAAAACACCTCACAAATCACAACCAATCCAAACACACTGAAACATCACACCAACCCCAACCAACCCAACACATCAAAAAAACAGTCCAACTCCAACACCCCAAAACACCACACCAACCCCAACCCCAACCAACACCAACACAACAAAACAACTCACGAAACCCCAACCAATCCCAATACACCAATACATCACACCAAATGCAACCAATCACAACAACCCAAAAAACACCCCAACCCCAACCAATCCCAACACAGCAAAAAACCACACCAACACAAACCAATCCCAACACACCAAAATATCACTCCAACCCCAACCAACCTCAAAACACCGAAATATCAAACCAACCTCAACCAGTTCCAACACACCGAAACATCACACCAATCCCAAGCAAACGCAACACACAGCACGGTGGCATAGTGGTTAGCACTGTTGCCTCACAGCGCCAGGGACCCGGGTTCGAATCCGGCCTCGGGTGACTGTCTGTGTGGAGTTTGCACATTCTCCCCGTGTTTGCGTGGGTTTTCTCCGGGTGCTCCGGTTTCCTCCCACAGTCCAAAGATGTGCAGGGTTAGGTTGATTGGCCATGATAAAAATTGACCCTTAGTGTTAGGGGGATTAAATACGTGGGGTTACGGGGATAGGGTGGGATATGTGTTGGTGTAGGGGTTACGGGGATCGGGTGGGATATGTGTCGGTGCAGGCTTGATGGGCCGAAATGGCCTCTATCTGCACTGTGAGGTTTCTGCGATTTCTGTGAAAACACCACAGAAACCCCAACCAAATTAAACACACCAAAAGACAACACTAAACCCAACCAATCCAAAGACACTGAAACATCGCACCAACACCTACCAACCCAACACATCAAAAAAGCATTCCAGCCCCAACACCCCGAAACACCACACCAACGCGAACCAACCCCAACACACCAAAAGATCACACCAAACCCAACCAACCCCAACACACCAAAACAACTCACAAAACCACTACCAATCCGAACAGAAAAAAAATCACACCAACCCCAACCAATCCCAAAAACATGAAAAACACACCAACCCCAACCAATCCCAACACAACAAATCACCACACCAACACTGACCAATCCCAATAAACCAAAACTCCTCAGTAAGCCCAACCAACCCCAAAACACCGAAACACCACACCAGCACCAACAAACTGAAACACACTGAAACATCACACCACCACCAACCTATCCAAGCACACCAAATTGTCATACCAACTACGGCCAAACGCAGCACAGCAAAACACCAAAACAACCCCCCAACCAGTCCTAACAAACCAAAACACCTCACCTATCCCAACACACCGAAACAACACACCAACCCCAACCAACCCGAAAACACCAAAACACCACACCAACCCCAACCAAACACAACACACCGAAACAAAACAACAACCCCAACCAACCCCAACACACCAAAGAACCATCCCAACACACCGGAACATCACACCAACACCAACCAATCCCAATACACCGAAGAAACACACCAACACCAACCAACCTCAACACACCAAAATGCAAAAGCAACCCCAACCAACCCCAACACACCGAAACATCACACCAGCAACCAATCCCAACAAACCAAAACATCACACCAAATCCAATCAAGCCCAACACACAGAAACACCACACCAACCCCAACCACACCAAAAAAAACAGCAAACCCAAGCGACCCCAGCATACCAAAATATCTAACCAAACTCAACCAATCCCAAGACACCAAAACAACAAACCAAACCCAACACATCAAAACACCACACCAAGACCAACCAACAGACCAAAATATCACACCAAATCCAACCAACCCCAACACAGAAAAACATCACACCAACCCAAACCAACCCCAACACACCAAAATATCACAACAAACCCAACCATTCCAAACACACTGAAACACCACAGCAAAGCCAACCAATCACACCACACCAAAATATCACACCAACCCCCAAGCAATCCAAACACAATGAAACATTACACCAAACCCAAACAATCCCAGCACACCAAAATTTCACACCAACACCAACCAATCCCAAAACACCGAAACATCACACCAACCCCAACCAAGCCCAACACACTGAAACATCACACCAGCCCCATCCAACCCCAACACACTGAAATAAAAAACAACCCCAACCAGCCCCAAAACATCACACCAAACCCAACCAATCCAAACACACCGAAACACCACAGCAAAGCCAACCCATCCCACCTTGCTGAAACATCACACCAACACCAACCAATCCCAACACAATAAATCATCACACCAAACACAACAAATCCCAACACACCGAAACATCACACCAACCACAATCAATCCCAACACAGCGAAACCTCACACCAATCCCAACTAATCCTAACACACCGAAACATCACACCAACCCCAACCAATCCCAACGCAACAAAATATCATACCAACCCCAACCAACTCCAACACACCGAAACATCACACCAACCCGAACCAATCCCAACACAACAAAACTTCACACCAACCCCAACCAACCCCAACACACCGAAACATCACACCAACTCCAACCAATCCCAACACACAGAAATGCCAAAACAACCACAACCAATCCCAACATACCGAAAAAACAAACCAACAAAAACAAGTCCCAAAATAACGAAACAACCCAATCCCAACCAACCCCAACACACCGAAACATCACACCACATCCAACCAACCTCAACACACCGAAACACCCACCAACCTCAAACAACCCCAACACACCGAAACAGCAGCCAATCTCAACCAACCAAAGCACACCATAACAACAAACTAAACCCAACCAATCCCAACACACCGAAACATCACACCAACACCAAACAATCCCAAAATGCCGAAACATCAGACCAACCCCAACCAACCCCAGAACACCAAAACATCACACCAACCTCAACACACCGAAACATCACACCAAACACAAACAATCCCAGCACACAGAAACAAAAAAACAAACCCAACCAACACCAACACACAAAAATATAAAGTAACCCCAACCAACTCCAACACACCGAAACATCACACCAACACCAACCAATATGAACACACCAAAAATTCACACCAACCCCAACCAATCCCAGCAGATCGAAACAGCACACCAAACCCAAGCAATCCCAAAACACCGAAACACCACACCAAACCCAGCCAACCACAACACACCAAAATGTGACACCAACACCAACCAATCCCAACAGACCGAATCGTCACACCAACCCCAACCAAACACTACACACCGAAACAACAAACCAAACCCAACCAATCGCAACACACTGAAACACAGCACCAACCACAACCAACCGCAAAATACCGAAAGACCACACCAACCCCAGCCAATCCCAACACACCCATACACCACACCAAACCCAACCAACCACAATACAACAAAATGTGACACCACACCCAAACAATCCCAACACAGTGAATCGTCACACCAACCCCAACCAAACCCAATAGACCAAAACAACACACCAAGCCCAACCAATCCCAACACACCGAAAAAACAAACCAACCCCAAAAAATCGCAACACACCAAAATACTGCACCAACCACAAACAGCCCCAAAACACCAAAACACCACACCAACCCCAACCAATCCCAAAGCACCAAAACAAATCAACCCCAACCAATCCCAACACAGTGAAAAATCACACCAACCCCAACCAATTCCAAATCATCAAAATATTACCCGAACCCCATCCAACCCCAACACACTGAAATAAAAAACAACCCCAACCAGCCCCAAAACATCACACCAAACCCAACCAATCCAAACACACCGAAACACCACAGCAAAGCCAACCCATCCCACCTTGCTGAAACATCACACCAACACCAACCAATCCCAACACAATAAATCATCACACCAAACACAACAAATCCCAACACACCGAAACATCACACCAACCACAATCAATCCCAACACAGCGAAACCTCACACCAATCCCAACTAATCCTAACACACCGAAACATCACACCAACCCCAACCAATCCCAACGCAACAAAATATCATACCAACCCCAACCAACTCCAACACACCGAAACATCACACCAACCCGAACCAATCCCAACACAACAAAACTTCACACCAACCCCAACCAACCCCAACACACCGAAACATCACACCAACTCCAACCAATCCCAACACACAGAAATGCCAAAACAACCACAACCAATCCCAACATACCGAAAAAACAAACCAACAAAAACAAGTCCCAAAATAACGAAACAACCCAATCCCAACCAACCCCAACACACCGAAACATCACACCACATCCAACCAACCTCAACACACCGAAACACCCACCAACCTCAAACAACCCCAACACACCGAAACAGCAGCCAATCTCAACCAACCAAAGCACACCATAACAACAAACTAAACCCAACCAATCCCAACACACCGAAACATCACACCAACACCAAACAATCCCAAAATGCCGAAACATCAGACCAACCCCAACCAACCCCAGAACACCAAAACATCACACCAACCTCAACACACCGAAACATCACACCAAACACAAACAATCCCAGCACACAGAAACAAAAAAACAAACCCAACCAACACCAACACACAAAAATATAAAGTAACCCCAACCAACTCCAACACACCGAAACATCACACCAACACCAACCAATATGAACACACCAAAAATTCACACCAACCCCAACCAATCCCAGCAGATCGAAACAGCACACCAAACCCAAGCAATCCCAAAACACCGAAACACCACACCAAACCCAGCCAACCACAACACACCAAAATGTGACACCAACACCAACCAATCCCAACAGACCGAATCGTCACACCAACCCCAACCAAACACTACACACCGAAACAACAAACCAAACCCAACCAATCGCAACACACCGAAACACAGCACCAACCACAACCAACCGCAAAATACCGAAAGACCACACCAACCCCAGCCAATCCCAACACACCCATACACCACACCAAACCCAACCAACCACAATACAACAAAATGTGACACCACACCCAAACAATCCCAACACAGTGAATCGTCACACCAACCCCAACCAAACCCAATAGACCAAAACAACACACCAAGCCCAACCAATCCCAACACACCGAAAAAACAAACCAACCCCAAAAAATCGCAACACACCAAAATACTGCACCAACCACAAACAGCCCCAAAACACCAAAACACCACACCAACCCCAACCAATCCCAAAGCACCAAAACAAATCAACCCCAACCAATCCCAACACAGTGAAAAATCACACCAACACCAACCAATTCCAAATCATCAAAATATTACCCGAACCCCAACCAATCCCAGCACACTGAAACATCACACCAACCCCAACCAAGGCCAAAACAACACACCAGCCACAACGAATCACAACAAACCAAAACACCTCACCAACCCCAACACACCGAAACATCACACCAACCCCAAACAACCCCAACACACCGAAACATCACACCAACCCCAACCAATCCCAACGCACCGAAACACCAAAACAACCACAACGAACCCCAACACACCGAAAGATCACACCAAACCCAAACAAACCAAACACACTGAAACACCACAGCAAACCCAACCAATTCCATCACACCGAAACATCACACCAACCCCAAACAATCCCAACACAGCCAAACATCACACCAAACCCAACCAATCGCAACACACCGAAACACCGCACCAACTACAACCAACCCCAAAATACCGAAACACCACACCAACCCCAACCAATCCCAACACACCAGAACACCACACCAACCCCAGCCAATCCCAACACACCCATACACCATACCAAACCCAACCAACCACAACACACCAAAATGTGACGTCACACCCAAACAATCCCAACACAGCGAATCGTCACACCAACCCCAACCAAACCCAATAGACCAAAACAACACACCAAGCCCAACCAATCCCAACACACCGAAAAAACAAACCAACCCCAAAAAAGCGCAACAGCCCCAAAACACAGAAACACCACACCAACCCTAACCAATCCCAAAGCATCGAAACAAAAAATCAACCCCAACCAATCCCAACACAGTGAAAAATCACACAAACCCCAACCAATTCCAACTCATCGAAACATTACCCGAACCCCAACCAATCCCAGCACACAAACATCACACAAACCCCAACGAAGCCCAAAACACCACACCATCCACAACCAATCACAACAAACCAAAATACCTCACCAACCCCAACCAACCCCAACACACTGAAACATCACTCCAACCCCAACCAATCCCAACAAACCGAAATATCACACCAACCCCAACCAATCCCAACACACCGAAACACCAAAACAACCACAACCAACTCCAACACACCGAAAGATCACACCAAACCCAAACAATCCAAACACAGGGAAACACACACAGCAAACCCAACCAATTGCATCACACCAAAACATCACACCAACCCCAACCAATCCCAACACAGCGAAACATCACACCAACACCTACCAATCCCAACATACTGAACCACCACAGCAACCCCAACCAATCCCAACACACTGAAAAACCACACCAACACCAACACCAACCAATCCCAACACAACACAACATCACACCAACCCTAAACAATCCCAACACATCGAAACACCTCATCAATCATAACCAACAACACACCGAAACATCACACCAACCCCAACCAATCCCAACACAGCAAAAAACCTCACCAACCCCAACCAATCCAAAACACCAAAAAACCACATGAACACCAACCAATCCCAAGACACCGAAATAACACACCAACCCCACACAACCTCAATGCACCGAAACCTCACACCAACCCAAGCAATCCCAACACACCAACACATCACACCAACACTAACCAAACCCAACACACCAAAATAGCACACCAACCCCAACCAATCCCAACACACCAAAACATCACACCAACCCGAACCCATCACAAAACACCGACAAACACCAAACCCAACCAATCCCAACACACCAAAACACCAAAACAACCCCAACCAATCCCAACACATCAAAACAACACATGAACCCCAAAAAACCCCAACACACCAAAATGACAAATCAAACCCAACCAAACCCCTCACTGAAACACCAAAACAACCCCAGCCAATTCCAACACACTGAAACATCACACCAACACCAACCAATCCAAACACACTGAAGCATCACACCAACACCGACCAACCCCAACACACAGAAACATCACAACAAATCCTACCAATCCCAACACACCAAAACATCACACCAGACCCAACCAATCCCAATGCACAGAAATATCACACCAACCCCAAACAATCGCAACACACTGAAACACCACACCAAACCCAACCATTCCCAACCCCCCCAAAACATCACACTAACACCAACCAATCCCAACACACCGAAATTCCAAATCAAACCCAACCAATCCCAACACACCAAAACATCACACCAACCCGAACCCATCACAGAACACTGAAAAATAACACCAAACCCAACCAATCCCAACACACCGAAACACCAAAACAACCCCAACCAATACTAACACACTGAAACAACACACCAACCCCCAAAAACCCCAACACACCAAAATGCCAAAACAACCCCAACCAACACCAGCACACCAAAACACAACACCAACCCCAACCAATCACAACACAACAAAACATCACACCAAACCCAACCACCCTCAACACACCAAAACATCACACCAACCCAACCTATACCAAAACACCAGAATAACAGAACAAACCCTAACTAATCCCAACACACCAAAACAACAAATCAAACCCAACCAACCCCAACTCACCGAAACACCAAAACAACCCAGCCAATCTCAACACATTGAAACATCACACCAACCTCAACCAATCCAACATGCCGAAACACCACACCAAACCCGACTATTCCCAACCCCCCGGAAACATCACACCAACAACAACCAATCCCAACACACCAATATACCACACCAAACCTAACCAATCCCAAACACACCAAAATAACGCACCAACCCAAAAAAAAACACACCTAAACAACATGCAAACTCCACCAATTTCAACACACCAAAACATCACAGCAAACACAACCAATTCCAACACACCAAAACATCACATCAAAGTCAACCAATCTCAACACAACAAAACATCACACCAACTCCAATCAACCCGAACACACCGAAACGTCACACCATCCCCAACCAATCACAAAACACTGAAACATCACACCAACTTCAACCAACCCCAATACACCAAAACCACACATCAACTTCAACCAGCCCCAACACACTGAAAGCTCACACCAAATCCAACCAACCCCAACACACGCAAACATCACACCAACTCCAACCAACCCCAACACACCGAAGCATCATACCAATCCCAACCAACCCCAACACACTGAAAGATCACACTAACCCCAACCAACCGCAAAACACTGAAAATCACACCAACCGCAGCCAATCCCAACACACCAAAACATCATAACAACCCAACCAAACCCAACACATCGAAAAATCACATCAACCACAACCAGTTCCAACAAACTGAAACATCACACCAAAGACACGCAACCACAACACACCAAATAAACACACAAACCCCAACCAAATCCAAAACACCAAAACACCACACTAAACCCAACCAATCCAAACACACTGAAACATCACACCAACCCGAACCAACCCCAACACATCAAAAAATAATCCAACCCCAACACCCCGAAACACCACACCAAACCTGAACCAACCCCAACACACCAAAACATCACACCAACCTCAACCAAACCCAACAAACAGAAAAACCCACCAGCACAAACCAATCCCAACACACCAAAACACCACACCAACACCAACCAATCCCAATTAACCAAAACACCTCACAAACCCCAACCGACTCCAACACACCAAAACACCACACCAACCCCAACAAACCCGAACACACCGAAACATCACAAGAAACCCAACCAAACCCAACACACCGAAACATCACACGAAACCCAACCAACCCCAACATATCCAAGCACACCAAAATATCATACCAACCCCAACCAATCTCAACACACCGAAACACCAAAACAACCCACCAACCAATCCCTACACACTGAAAAACCACACCAACCCCAACCAATCCCAACACACCGAAACAACAGACCAACCCCAACACACCAAAACACCACACCAATCCCAACCAATCCCAACACACTGAAAAAACACACCAACCCCAACTCACCGAAACACCACATCAAGCCCAAACCATCCAAAAACACTGAAACATCACACCAAATCCTACCAATCCCAACACACCAAAACATCACACCAAACACAACCAATCCCAATACAGAGAAATTTCACACCAACACCAACCAATCCAAACACACCGAAATACCACACCAGCCCTAACCAATACCAACACACCAAAATACCACACCAAACCAAAAAAAAACCAACACACCAAAACAACATGCAAACTCAATCAATCTCAACAGGCCAAAACATCACAGCAAACACAACCAATCCCATCTCACCGAAACATCACACCAGACCCAAACAACCCCAACACATGTAAACATCATACCTACCCCAACCAATCACAAAGCAGTGAAACATCACACCTACACCAACCAATCTCAACACACCGAAAAAACAAACCAACCTCAACCAACCCCAGCACATGAATCACCAAAACAACCCCCAACCAATCCCAACTCACCATAACAACAAGCAAATCCCAACCAACCGCAACACACTGAAAACCGCACCAACCCCAACCAACACCAACAAACCAAAACATCACACCAACCCTAACCATTGCCAAAACACCAAAACATCACACCAACACCAACCAAACCCAAAACACCGAAACACCAAAACAACCCCAACCAACCCCAACAAACCGAAACATCACACCAAATGCAATGAATCCCAACACAATAAAACATCACACCAAACCCAACCAATCCCAACACACCAAAACATCACACACAACCCCAACCGACCTCAACACACTGAAACAACAAACTAGCCTCAACCAATCCCAACACGCCAAAGCAACAAACCAAACTCAACCAATTCCAACACACCAAAACACCACAACAACACCAGCCAACACCAAGACACCGAAAGATCACACCAAACCCAAAGAATCCAAACACACTGATAAACCACAGCAAACCCAACTAATCACATCACACCGAAACATCACACCAACCCCAACCAATCCTAACATACCAAAACCTAAACCAACCCCAACCAATCCCAACACACTGAAAAACCACAACCAAACCCAATCAATCCCAACACAACAAAACATCACACCAACCCCAACCAATCCCAACACACCGAAACATCACACCAACCCCAACCATTCCCAACATACCGAAATATCACACCAACCCCAAGCAAGCCCAACACACCAAAAAAAACACACCAACCCCAACCAACCCAACACACCGAAACACCACACCAAACACAACCAATCCCAACACACCAAAAAAACCCAACCCCAACCAACCGCAAAACACCGAAACATCACACCAAACACAACAAATCCCAATACAAAGAAATTTCACACCAACCCCAACCAACACCAACAAACCGAAACATCACACCAACCCCAACCATTCCCAACACACCGAAATATCGCACCAACCCCAAGAAAGCCCAACACACCGAAAAAACACACCAACCCCAACCAACCCAACACACCGAAACACCATAGCAAACACAAACAATCCCAACACACCGAAAAAACCCAACCCCAACCAACCGCAAAACACCGAAACATCACACCAAACCCAACCAATCCAATACAACGAAACATCACACTATACTCGACCAATCCCAACAGTCCGAACCATCACACCAACCCCGACCAACCCAATACACCAAAACAACAAATCAATCCCAACCAATCCCAACACACCGAAACATCTCACCACCCCAAACCAACCCCCAAACAGCGAAACATAACAAAACCAACCAATCTCAACACACTGCAAATATCACACCAACTGCAACCAATCCCAACACACCAAAACACCACACCAAACCAACCACTCCCAACACATAAATCAACACACTAACCCCAACCAATCTCAACACACCAAATCACCACACCATCCTCAACCAATCCCAACACCCCGAAACATCACACCAACCCCAACTAACCACAACACACCAAAACAACAAACCAACACCAACCATTCCCAACACACCGAAACAGCACACCAACACAAACCAAACACAACATAGCAAAATATCAAAACAACCCCAAACAATCCCAACACAACGAAACATCACACCATGCACCAGTACACCGAAGCACCACACCAAACCCAACCAATCACAACACACCAAAACATTACACAAACCCCAACCAATGCCAATACCCCGAAACACAACACCAACCCGAACCAACCCAAAAACACCAAAACATTACACCAAACCCAACCAATCCCAACACAACAAAGCATCACACCAAACCCAACCAATCACAACACAACAAAACAACACACTAACACCAGCAATGCCAACACACCAAAACACGACACCAACCCCAACCATACTCAAAACATCGAAAAAAAACGCCAAAACCAAACAACCCCAACACACCGAGACAGCACACCAAACCCAACCAACCCAACACACCGAAACATTATACCAAGCTGAACCAAGCCCAACACACAAAGATCACACCAAACTCAAACAACCCCAATAAACTGAAAAATCACATAAACCCCAACCAACCCCAAAACAACC
The DNA here is from genome assembly GCF_052327205.1 of Somniosus microcephalus. Classification (NCBI taxonomy): domain Eukaryota; kingdom Metazoa; phylum Chordata; class Chondrichthyes; order Squaliformes; family Somniosidae; genus Somniosus; species Somniosus microcephalus. The sequence continues at coordinate 146,178,942 of NC_140992.1, read as the reverse complement.
AAACGTCATACCAAACCCGACCAATCCCAACACACGGAAACATCAAACCAAATCCTACCAATCCCAACACACCTAAACATCACACCAAACCCAACCAATCCCAATACACAGAAATATCACACCAACCCCAACCAACTGCAACACACCAAAGCACCACACCAACCCCAACCAATCCAACACACCGAAACACCACACCAACCCCAACCATTCCCAAACCCCCCAAAAAATCACAACACCAACCAATCCCAACACACCAAAATACCACACCAACCTAAACCAATCCCAACACACCGAAATAATGCACCAACACCAAAAAACCTAAACACACCAAAACAACACACGAACCCAACCAATCCCAACACACCAAAATATCACACCAACTCCAACCAACCCCAATACACCGAAACAACACATCAAGTCCAACCAGCCCCAACACACTGAAACATGACACCAAATCCAACCAACCCCAAAACACAGAAACATCACACCAAATCAAACCAACCCCAAAACTTAAAAACATCATACCAACCCCAACCAGTTCCAACACACCGAAACATCACACCAAACCCAAGCAACCACAACACACCAAAACACCTCACAAATCACAACCAATCCAAACACACTGAAACATCACACCAACCCCAACCAACCCAACACATCAAAAAAACAGTCCAACTCCAACACCCCAAAACACCACACCAACCCCAACCCCAACCAACACCAACACAACAAAACAACTCACGAAACCCCAACCAATCCCAATACACCAATACATCACACCAAATGCAACCAATCACAACAACCCAAAAAACACCCCAACCCCAACCAATCCCAACACAGCAAAAAACCACACCAACACAAACCAATCCCAACACACCAAAATATCACTCCAACCCCAACCAACCTCAAAACACCGAAATATCAAACCAACCTCAACCAGTTCCAACACACCGAAACATCACACCAATCCCAAGCAAACGCAACACACAGCACGGTGGCATAGTGGTTAGCACTGTTGCCTCACAGCGCCAGGGACCCGGGTTCGAATCCGGCCTCGGGTGACTGTCTGTGTGGAGTTTGCACATTCTCCCCGTGTTTGCGTGGGTTTTCTCCGGGTGCTCCGGTTTCCTCCCACAGTCCAAAGATGTGCAGGGTTAGGTTGATTGGCCATGATAAAAATTGACCCTTAGTGTTAGGGGGATTAAATACGTGGGGTTACGGGGATAGGGTGGGATATGTGTTGGTGTAGGGGTTACGGGGATCGGGTGGGATATGTGTCGGTGCAGGCTTGATGGGCCGAAATGGCCTCTATCTGCACTGTGAGGTTTCTGCGATTTCTGTGAAAACACCACAGAAACCCCAACCAAATTAAACACACCAAAAGACAACACTAAACCCAACCAATCCAAAGACACTGAAACATCGCACCAACACCTACCAACCCAACACATCAAAAAAGCATTCCAGCCCCAACACCCCGAAACACCACACCAACGCGAACCAACCCCAACACACCAAAAGATCACACCAAACCCAACCAACCCCAACACACCAAAACAACTCACAAAACCACTACCAATCCGAACAGAAAAAAAATCACACCAACCCCAACCAATCCCAAAAACATGAAAAACACACCAACCCCAACCAATCCCAACACAACAAATCACCACACCAACACTGACCAATCCCAATAAACCAAAACTCCTCAGTAAGCCCAACCAACCCCAAAACACCGAAACACCACACCAGCACCAACAAACTGAAACACACTGAAACATCACACCACCACCAACCTATCCAAGCACACCAAATTGTCATACCAACTACGGCCAAACGCAGCACAGCAAAACACCAAAACAACCCCCCAACCAGTCCTAACAAACCAAAACACCTCACCTATCCCAACACACCGAAACAACACACCAACCCCAACCAACCCGAAAACACCAAAACACCACACCAACCCCAACCAAACACAACACACCGAAACAAAACAACAACCCCAACCAACCCCAACACACCAAAGAACCATCCCAACACACCGGAACATCACACCAACACCAACCAATCCCAATACACCGAAGAAACACACCAACACCAACCAACCTCAACACACCAAAATGCAAAAGCAACCCCAACCAACCCCAACACACCGAAACATCACACCAGCAACCAATCCCAACAAACCAAAACATCACACCAAATCCAATCAAGCCCAACACACAGAAACACCACACCAACCCCAACCACACCAAAAAAAACAGCAAACCCAAGCGACCCCAGCATACCAAAATATCTAACCAAACTCAACCAATCCCAAGACACCAAAACAACAAACCAAACCCAACACATCAAAACACCACACCAAGACCAACCAACAGACCAAAATATCACACCAAATCCAACCAACCCCAACACAGAAAAACATCACACCAACCCAAACCAACCCCAACACACCAAAATATCACAACAAACCCAACCATTCCAAACACACTGAAACACCACAGCAAAGCCAACCAATCACACCACACCAAAATATCACACCAACCCCCAAGCAATCCAAACACAATGAAACATTACACCAAACCCAAACAATCCCAGCACACCAAAATTTCACACCAACACCAACCAATCCCAAAACACCGAAACATCACACCAACCCCAACCAAGCCCAACACACTGAAACATCACACCAGCCCCATCCAACCCCAACACACTGAAATAAAAAACAACCCCAACCAGCCCCAAAACATCACACCAAACCCAACCAATCCAAACACACCGAAACACCACAGCAAAGCCAACCCATCCCACCTTGCTGAAACATCACACCAACACCAACCAATCCCAACACAATAAATCATCACACCAAACACAACAAATCCCAACACACCGAAACATCACACCAACCACAATCAATCCCAACACAGCGAAACCTCACACCAATCCCAACTAATCCTAACACACCGAAACATCACACCAACCCCAACCAATCCCAACGCAACAAAATATCATACCAACCCCAACCAACTCCAACACACCGAAACATCACACCAACCCGAACCAATCCCAACACAACAAAACTTCACACCAACCCCAACCAACCCCAACACACCGAAACATCACACCAACTCCAACCAATCCCAACACACAGAAATGCCAAAACAACCACAACCAATCCCAACATACCGAAAAAACAAACCAACAAAAACAAGTCCCAAAATAACGAAACAACCCAATCCCAACCAACCCCAACACACCGAAACATCACACCACATCCAACCAACCTCAACACACCGAAACACCCACCAACCTCAAACAACCCCAACACACCGAAACAGCAGCCAATCTCAACCAACCAAAGCACACCATAACAACAAACTAAACCCAACCAATCCCAACACACCGAAACATCACACCAACACCAAACAATCCCAAAATGCCGAAACATCAGACCAACCCCAACCAACCCCAGAACACCAAAACATCACACCAACCTCAACACACCGAAACATCACACCAAACACAAACAATCCCAGCACACAGAAACAAAAAAACAAACCCAACCAACACCAACACACAAAAATATAAAGTAACCCCAACCAACTCCAACACACCGAAACATCACACCAACACCAACCAATATGAACACACCAAAAATTCACACCAACCCCAACCAATCCCAGCAGATCGAAACAGCACACCAAACCCAAGCAATCCCAAAACACCGAAACACCACACCAAACCCAGCCAACCACAACACACCAAAATGTGACACCAACACCAACCAATCCCAACAGACCGAATCGTCACACCAACCCCAACCAAACACTACACACCGAAACAACAAACCAAACCCAACCAATCGCAACACACCGAAACACAGCACCAACCACAACCAACCGCAAAATACCGAAAGACCACACCAACCCCAGCCAATCCCAACACACCCATACACCACACCAAACCCAACCAACCACAATACAACAAAATGTGACACCACACCCAAACAATCCCAACACAGTGAATCGTCACACCAACCCCAACCAAACCCAATAGACCAAAACAACACACCAAGCCCAACCAATCCCAACACACCGAAAAAACAAACCAACCCCAAAAAATCGCAACACACCAAAATACTGCACCAACCACAAACAGCCCCAAAACACCAAAACACCACACCAACCCCAACCAATCCCAAAGCACCAAAACAAATCAACCCCAACCAATCCCAACACAGTGAAAAATCACACCAACACCAACCAATTCCAAATCATCAAAATATTACCCGAACCCCAACCAATCCCAGCACACTGAAACATCACACCAACCCCAACCAAGGCCAAAACAACACACCAGCCACAACGAATCACAACAAACCAAAACACCTCACCAACCCCAACACACCGAAACATCACACCAACCCCAAACAACCCCAACACACCGAAACATCACACCAACCCCAACCAATCCCAACGCACCGAAACACCAAAACAACCACAACGAACCCCAACACACCGAAAGATCACACCAAACCCAAACAAACCAAACACACTGAAACACCACAGCAAACCCAACCAATTCCATCACACCGAAACATCACACCAACCCCAAACAATCCCAACACAGCCAAACATCACACCAAACCCAACCAATCGCAACACACCGAAACACCGCACCAACTACAACCAACCCCAAAATACCGAAACACCACACCAACCCCAACCAATCCCAACACACCAGAACACCACACCAACCCCAGCCAATCCCAACACACCCATACACCATACCAAACCCAACCAACCACAACACACCAAAATGTGACGTCACACCCAAACAATCCCAACACAGCGAATCGTCACACCAACCCCAACCAAACCCAATAGACCAAAACAACACACCAAGCCCAACCAATCCCAACACACCGAAAAAACAAACCAACCCCAAAAAAGCGCAACAGCCCCAAAACACAGAAACACCACACCAACCCTAACCAATCCCAAAGCATCGAAACAAAAAATCAACCCCAACCAATCCCAACACAGTGAAAAATCACACAAACCCCAACCAATTCCAACTCATCGAAACATTACCCGAACCCCAACCAATCCCAGCACACAAACATCACACAAACCCCAACGAAGCCCAAAACACCACACCATCCACAACCAATCACAACAAACCAAAATACCTCACCAACCCCAACCAACCCCAACACACTGAAACATCACTCCAACCCCAACCAATCCCAACAAACCGAAATATCACACCAACCCCAACCAATCCCAACACACCGAAACACCAAAACAACCACAACCAACTCCAACACACCGAAAGATCACACCAAACCCAAACAATCCAAACACAGGGAAACACACACAGCAAACCCAACCAATTGCATCACACCAAAACATCACACCAACCCCAACCAATCCCAACACAGCGAAACATCACACCAACACCTACCAATCCCAACATACTGAACCACCACAGCAACCCCAACCAATCCCAACACACTGAAAAACCACACCAACACCAACACCAACCAATCCCAACACAACACAACATCACACCAACCCTAAACAATCCCAACACATCGAAACACCTCATCAATCATAACCAACAACACACCGAAACATCACACCAACCCCAACCAATCCCAACACAGCAAAAAACCTCACCAACCCCAACCAATCCAAAACACCAAAAAACCACATGAACACCAACCAATCCCAAGACACCGAAATAACACACCAACCCCACACAACCTCAATGCACCGAAACCTCACACCAACCCAAGCAATCCCAACACACCAACACATCACACCAACACTAACCAAACCCAACACACCAAAATAGCACACCAACCCCAACCAATCCCAACACACCAAAACATCACACCAACCCGAACCCATCACAAAACACCGACAAACACCAAACCCAACCAATCCCAACACACCAAAACACCAAAACAACCCCAACCAATCCCAACACATCAAAACAACACATGAACCCCAAAAAACCCCAACACACCAAAATGACAAATCAAACCCAACCAAACCCCTCACTGAAACACCAAAACAACCCCAGCCAATTCCAACACACTGAAACATCACACCAACACCAACCAATCCAAACACACTGAAGCATCACACCAACACCGACCAACCCCAACACACAGAAACATCACAACAAATCCTACCAATCCCAACACACCAAAACATCACACCAGACCCAACCAATCCCAATGCACAGAAATATCACACCAACCCCAAACAATCGCAACACACTGAAACACCACACCAAACCCAACCATTCCCAACCCCCCCAAAACATCACACTAACACCAACCAATCCCAACACACCGAAATTCCAAATCAAACCCAACCAATCCCAACACACCAAAACATCACACCAACCCGAACCCATCACAGAACACTGAAAAATAACACCAAACCCAACCAATCCCAACACACCGAAACACCAAAACAACCCCAACCAATACTAACACACTGAAACAACACACCAACCCCCAAAAACCCCAACACACCAAAATGCCAAAACAACCCCAACCAACACCAGCACACCAAAACACAACACCAACCCCAACCAATCACAACACAACAAAACATCACACCAAACCCAACCACCCTCAACACACCAAAACATCACACCAACCCAACCTATACCAAAACACCAGAATAACAGAACAAACCCTAACTAATCCCAACACACCAAAACAACAAATCAAACCCAACCAACCCCAACTCACCGAAACACCAAAACAACCCAGCCAATCTCAACACATTGAAACATCACACCAACCTCAACCAATCCAACATGCCGAAACACCACACCAAACCCGACTATTCCCAACCCCCCGGAAACATCACACCAACAACAACCAATCCCAACACACCAATATACCACACCAAACCTAACCAATCCCAAACACACCAAAATAACGCACCAACCCAAAAAAAAACACACCTAAACAACATGCAAACTCCACCAATTTCAACACACCAAAACATCACAGCAAACACAACCAATTCCAACACACCAAAACATCACATCAAAGTCAACCAATCTCAACACAACAAAACATCACACCAACTCCAATCAACCCGAACACACCGAAACGTCACACCATCCCCAACCAATCACAAAACACTGAAACATCACACCAACTTCAACCAACCCCAATACACCAAAACCACACATCAACTTCAACCAGCCCCAACACACTGAAAGCTCACACCAAATCCAACCAACCCCAACACACGCAAACATCACACCAACTCCAACCAACCCCAACACACCGAAGCATCATACCAATCCCAACCAACCCCAACACACTGAAAGATCACACTAACCCCAACCAACCGCAAAACACTGAAAATCACACCAACCGCAGCCAATCCCAACACACCAAAACATCATAACAACCCAACCAAACCCAACACATCGAAAAATCACATCAACCACAACCAGTTCCAACAAACTGAAACATCACACCAAAGACACGCAACCACAACACACCAAATAAACACACAAACCCCAACCAAATCCAAAACACCAAAACACCACACTAAACCCAACCAATCCAAACACACTGAAACATCACACCAACCCGAACCAACCCCAACACATCAAAAAATAATCCAACCCCAACACCCCGAAACACCACACCAAACCTGAACCAACCCCAACACACCAAAACATCACACCAACCTCAACCAAACCCAACAAACAGAAAAACCCACCAGCACAAACCAATCCCAACACACCAAAACACCACACCAACACCAACCAATCCCAATTAACCAAAACACCTCACAAACCCCAACCGACTCCAACACACCAAAACACCACACCAACCCCAACAAACCCGAACACACCGAAACATCACAAGAAACCCAACCAAACCCAACACACCGAAACATCACACGAAACCCAACCAACCCCAACATATCCAAGCACACCAAAATATCATACCAACCCCAACCAATCTCAACACACCGAAACACCAAAACAACCCACCAACCAATCCCTACACACTGAAAAACCACACCAACCCCAACCAATCCCAACACACCGAAACAACAGACCAACCCCAACACACCAAAACACCACACCAATCCCAACCAATCCCAACACACTGAAAAAACACACCAACCCCAACTCACCGAAACACCACATCAAGCCCAAACCATCCAAAAACACTGAAACATCACACCAAATCCTACCAATCCCAACACACCAAAACATCACACCAAACACAACCAATCCCAATACAGAGAAATTTCACACCAACACCAACCAATCCAAACACACCGAAATACCACACCAGCCCTAACCAATACCAACACACCAAAATACCACACCAAACCAAAAAAAACCCAACACACCAAAACAACATGCAAACTCAATCAATCTCAACAGGCCAAAACATCACAGCAAACACAACCAATCCCATCTCACCGAAACATCACACCAGACCCAAACAACCCCAACACATGTAAACATCATACCTACCCCAACCAATCACAAAGCAGTGAAACATCACACCTACACCAACCAATCTCAACACACCGAAAAAACAAACCAACCTCAACCAACCCCAGCACATGAATCACCAAAACAACCCCCAACCAATCCCAACTCACCATAACAACAAGCAAATCCCAACCAACCGCAACACACTGAAAACCGCACCAACCCCAACCAACACCAACAAACCAAAACATCACACCAACCCTAACCATTGCCAAAACACCAAAACATCACACCAACACCAACCAAACCCAAAACACCGAAACACCAAAACAACCCCAACCAACCCCAACAAACCGAAACATCACACCAAATGCAATGAATCCCAACACAATAAAACATCACACCAAACCCAACCAATCCCAACACACCAAAACATCACACACAACCCCAACCGACCTCAACACACTGAAACAACAAACTAGCCTCAACCAATCCCAACACGCCAAAGCAACAAACCAAACTCAACCAATTCCAACACACCAAAACACCACAACAACACCAGCCAACACCAAGACACCGAAAGATCACACCAAACCCAAAGAATCCAAACACACTGATAAACCACAGCAAACCCAACTAATCACATCACACCGAAACATCACACCAACCCCAACCAATCCTAACATACCAAAACCTAAACCAACCCCAACCAATCCCAACACACTGAAAAACCACAACCAAACCCAATCAATCCCAACACAACAAAACATCACACCAACCCCAACCAATCCCAACACACCGAAACATCACACCAACCCCAACCATTCCCAACATACCGAAATATCACACCAACCCCAAGCAAGCCCAACACACCAAAAAAAACACACCAACCCCAACCAACCCAACACACCGAAACACCACACCAAACACAACCAATCCCAACACACCAAAAAAACCCAACCCCAACCAACCGCAAAACACCGAAACATCACACCAAACACAACAAATCCCAATACAAAGAAATTTCACACCAACCCCAACCAACACCAACAAACCGAAACATCACACCAACCCCAACCATTCCCAACACACCGAAATATCGCACCAACCCCAAGAAAGCCCAACTCACCGAAAAAACACACCAACCCCAACCAACCCAACACACCGAAACACCATAGCAAACACAAACAATCCCAACACACCGAAAAAACCCAACCCCAACCAACCGCAAAACACCGAAACATCACACCAAACCCAACCAATCCAATACAACGAAACATCACACTATACTCGACCAATCCCAACAGTCCGAACCATCACACCAACCCCGACCAACCCAATACACCAAAACAACAAATCAATCCCAACCAATCCCAACACACCGAAACATCTCACCACCCCAAACCAACCCCCAAACAGCGAAACATAACAAAACCAACCAATCTCAACACACTGCAAATATCACACCAACTGCAACCAATCCCAACACACCAAAACACCACACCAAACCAACCACTCCCAACACATAAATCAACACACTAACCCCAACCAATCTCAACACACCAAATCACCACACCATCCTCAACCAATCCCAACACCCCGAAACATCACACCAACCCCAACTAACCACAACAAACCAAAACAACAAACCAACACCAACCATTCCCAACACACCGAAACAGCCCACCAACACAAACCAAACACAACATAGCAAAATATCAAAACAACCCCAAACAATCCCAACACAACGAAACATCACACCATGCACCAGTACACCGAAGCACCACACCAAACCCAACCAATCACAACACACCAAAACATTACACAAACCCCAACCAATGCCAATACCCCGAAACACCACACCAAACCTGAACCAACCCCAACACACCAAAACATCACACCAACCTCAACCAAACCCAACAAACAGAAAAACCCACCAGCACAAACCAATCCCAACACACCAAAACACCACACCAACACCAACCAATCCCAATTAACCAAAACACCTCACAAACCCCAACCGACTCCAACACACCAAAACACCACACCAACCCCAACAAACCCGAACACACCGAAACATCACAAGAAACCCAACCAAACCCAACACACCGAAACATCACACGAAACCCAACCAACCCCAACATATCCAAGCACACCAAAATATCATACCAACCCCAACCAATCTCAACACACCGAAACACCAAAACAACCCACCAACCAATCCCTACACACTGAAAAACCACACCAACCCCAACCAATCCCAACACACCGAAACAACAGACCAACCCCAACTCACCGAAACACCACATCAAGCCCAAACCATCCAAAAACACTGAAACATCACACCAAATCCTACCAATCCCAACACACCAAAACATCACACCAAACACAACCAATCCCAATACAGAGAAATTTCACACCAACACCAACCAATCCAAACACACCGAAATACCACACCAGCCCTAACCAATACCAACACACCAAAATACCACACCAAACCAAAAAAAACCCAACACACCAAAACAACATGCAAACTCAATCAATCTCAACAGGCCAAAACATCACAGCAAACACAACCAATCCCATCTCACCGAAACATCACACCAGACCCAAACAACCCCAACACATGTAAACATCATACCTACCCCAACCAATCACAAAGCAGTGAAACATCACACCTACACCAACCAATCTCAACACACCGAAAAAACAAACCAACCTCAACCAACCCCAGCACATGAATCACCAAAACAACCCCCAACCAATCCCAACTCACCATAACAACAAGCAAATCCCAACCAACCGCAACACACTGAAAACCGCACCAACCCCAACCAACACCAACAAACCAAAACATCACACCAACCCTAACCATTGCCAAAACACCAAAACATCACACCAACACCAACCAAACCCAAAACACCGAAACACCAAAACAACCCCAACCAACCCCAACAAACCGAAACATCACACCAAATGCAATGAATCCCAACACAATAAAACATCACACCAAACCCAACCAATCCCAACACACCAAAACATCACACACAACCCCAACCGACCTCAACACACTGAAACAACAAACTAGCCTCAACCAATCCCAACACGCCAAAGCAACAAACCAAACTCAACCAATTCCAACACACCAAAACACCACAACAACACCAGCCAACACCAAGACACCGAAAGATCACACCAAACCCAAAGAATCCAAACACACTGATAAACCACAGCAAACCCAACTAATCACATCACACCGAAACATCACACCAACCCCAACCAATCCTAACATACCAAAACCTAAACCAACCCCAACCAATCCCAACACACTGAAAAACCACAACCAAACCCAATCAATCCCAACACAACAAAACATCACACCAACCCCAACCAATCCCAACACACCGAAACATCACACCAACCCCAACCATTCCCAACATACCGAAATATCACACCAACCCCAAGCAAGCCCAACACACCAAAAAAAACACACCAACCCCAACCAACCCCAACACACCGAAACACCACACCAAACACAACCAATCCCAACACACCAAAAAAAAACAACCCCAACCAACCGCAAAACACCGAAACATCACACCAAACACAACAAATCCCAATACAAAGAAATTTCACACCAACCCCAACCAACACCAACAAACCGAAACATCACACCAACCCCAACCATTCCCAACACACCGAAATATCGCACCAACCCCAAGCAAGCCCAACACACCGAAAAAACACACCAACCCCAACCAACCCAACACACCGAAACACCATAGCAAACACAAACAATCCCAACACACCGAAAAAACCCAACCCCAACCAACCGCAAAACACCGAAACATCACACCAAACCCAACCAATCCAATACAACGAAACATCACACCAACCCCAACTAACACCAACACATCGAAACAACACACCAAACCCAAATAACCCCAACACACCGAAATGCCAAAACAACCCCAACCAACCATAACACACCGAAACATCACACCAACCCCAACCAATCCCAAAACACCGAAACAACACACCAACTCCAACACACTGAAACGCCAAAACAACCCCAACCAACCCCAACACACCGAAACATCTCACCAACCCCAACTAATCCCAACACACCGAAACATCACACCAATTCCATACAACCCCAACACACCAAAACATCACACCAACCCCAACCAAATCCAAACACAACGAAACATCACACCAAACCCAACCAATCGCAACACACCAAAGCAACACACCAACACTAACCAACCTCAACACACCGAAATGCCAAAGCAACCCCCACCAACCCCAACACACCGAAATATCACACCAACCCCAACCAATCCAAACAAACCAAAACATCACACCAAATCCAACCAAGCCCAACACACCAAAACAACAAACCAAACCCAACCAATCCCAACACATTAAAACACCACACCAAGACCAACCAACACCAACACACCAAAAAAGCACACCAACCCCAACCAATCCCAACACACCGAAATATCACACCAAATCCAACCAACCCCAACACAGAAAAACATCACACCAACACAAACCAAACCCAACACACCGATACATCACAACAAACCCAACCATTCCAAACACACTGAAGCACCACAGCAAAGCCAACCAATCACACCACACCAAAATATCACACCAACCCCAAGCAATCCCAACACAACGAAACATTACACCAAACCTAACCAATCCCAGCACACCGAAACTTCACACCAACACCAACCAATCCCAAAGCACCGAAACATCACATGAACCCCAACCAATCCCAACACACTGAAAGATCACACCAACCCCAACCAACCCCAAAACACTGAAATAAAAAAACAACCCCAACCAACCCCAAAACACCGAAACATCACACCAAACCCAACCAATCCAAACACACTGAAACACCACAGCAGACCCAACCCATCCCACCACACCAAAACCTCACACCAACACCAAACAATCCCAACACAACAAAACATCACACCAAACACAACAAATCCCAACACACGGAAACATCACACCAACCGCAATGAATCCCAGCACAGCGAAACATCACACCAATCCCAACCAATGCTAACACACCGAAACATCACACCAACCCCAACCAATCCCAATGCAACAAAATATCACACCAACCCCAACCACCTCCAACACAACAAAACATCACACCAACCCCAACCAATCCCAACACAACAAAGCTTCACAGCAACCCCAACCAACCCCAACACACCAAAACATCACACCAACACCAACCAATCCCAACACTCCAAAACAACACACCAACCCCAACCAACCCCAACACCCAGAAATGCCAAAACAACCCCAAGCAATCCCAAAATGCCGAAAAAACAAACCAACAAAAACCAGGTCCCAAAAAACCGAAACAACAACTCAAACCCAACCAACCCCAACACACCGAAACATCACACCACATCCACATTATGGGCAGCACGGTGGCATAGTGGTTAGCACTGTTGCCTCACAGCGTCAGAGACCCGGGTTCGAATCCAGCCTCGGGCGACTGTCTGTGTGGAGTTTGCACATTCTCCCCGTGTTTGCGTGGGTTTTCTCCGGGTGCTCCGGTTTCCTCCCACAGTCCAAAGATGTGCAGGTTAGGTTGATTGGCTATGATAAATTGACCCTTAGTGTTAGGGGGATTAAATACGTGGGGTTACAAGGATAGGGTGGGATATGTGTTGGTGTAGGGGTTACGGGGATTGGGTGGGATATGTGTCGGTGCAGGCTCGATGGGCCGAAATGGCCTCTATCTGCACTGTGGGGTTTCTGTGACCAACCCCAACACACCAAAACACCCACCAAACCAAACCAACCCCACCACACCGAAACAGCAACCAGCTCAACCAATCACAACACACCAAAACAACAAACCAAACCCAACCAATCCCAACGCACCAAAACATCACA
>NC_140992.1:146136369-146164003 GCF_052327205.1 Somniosus microcephalus | reverse complement strand
TCTTAGGAAATAAGAGTGCTCTTTATACTCATAATAAACAGATCATTCAGATCGTTCAGACGGGAAATCTTGGTTCAGGAGATGGCAGTCCTGTCACTGTGATTCTAAGCAGATTGCTGCTCAGTTGTTTAATGTGATGGTAAGCAACATTTGTGGAACAGCTGAGTATCACTCAGCAACAATTTAAACATCTGTGCGCTCCACTGTGTAAATGCTAAACTTTAGCAGAATCACCTATAGTTCTAAAATATGGCAGGTAGTTTGAAAGGGAGGAGAGGCATTGTGGGATGCCAGCCTTCTTATGCATTGATCACTCGGTTGTAGTGATCATTTGGGGGCCAATCCACATCGATCATTATAACTGGATTCCATTGTAAACAAGGCTATGTACTTTCACTTAAAAGGAACTGATAAAAATGTTGGTTTCAAAGATTGTGGGCACGAAATTTGGGGGTGTAGTGCTGGCCATTAAGGCCAGTTTTGCTGAAAAATTGGCAGATGCCTCACTTCTGTTGAGTCTGTGTGTCCCAGTTATGTTTAGGATCAATCACTGTACACAGACAACAAGAATAACTTTTAACAGGTCTTTACTATTCGGAGGTCAGGGCTAAACTGCCCAGCAGATCCCTACACAACACTTATATACCGGTGTGGTCACCACCGGTATTACAGTATTACAGTATACAGCAGCCAAGAGAAAGTAGTACATCTCTTAAGGTAGTTCTCTTAAGGTGGAACAGGTTACATACACCACAATCCTCCCTTTTTAGCTTAACAGTTATATCCCCATTTAACATAACATAATAACATATATATATATACAACTTCATGCAAAACAGTTCAAAGATTCAGTCTCTGAGGAGGCCTCCTGATTCGAGTTGGATAACGCCTTTCAGGGGTCTCTGATTCTCGTTGCTGGGGTGACTCATCTAGTTGATCTCTTATGGATTGGACATCATCATCAGGTACATTCACTTCTGAGGTAGATGCTTCAGGTTCACTAACTTCTTCCACGGTTGTCTCTGCCGTAGCCATAGGTTCGACCCTTGTTCTCGATTCTACCAGTTGGTCAGCATGACGCCGTATTACATTTTCACCAATATCTACCGTGTACATCAGGGGTCCTTGTCTGGCCCGAATTGTTCCAGATTGCCATTTCTCATTTTTATAGTCCCGGGCTAACACTGGTTGTCCTATTTCGAAGCTGGGAGTGGTCTTGTTATTTATATGCTGGAACTGTTTGTTTTCAACTTCCCTCCGCACATTTGGTTTTAACAAGTCCAACCTGGACCGCAACCTCCTGTTATAGAACATCATGGCAGGACTTTGGTTTGTCACTGCATGAGTGGCGTTTCGATATGCCAGTAGGAATTTGTCCACCTTGTGTTGTAGTGGAATCTGATCTTCGCTCATGGCCTTTATTGCTTTTTTGAACGTTTGTACAAATCTCTCGGCCAACCCGTTTGTAGCCGGATGATATGGGGCAGAGGTATAATGTTTCACCCCATTCTTCATCATGAATTTCTGGAATTCTTCTGACACGAACTGCGGTCCGTTGTCTGAACATATTTGTTCTGGCAATCCATTTCTTGCAAATATCGTTCTTAGCACCGCGATCGTCTTTTCCGAGGTAGTGGTAGGCATCATAATCACTTCTGGCCATTTAGAATGTGCGTCCACCGCAATTAAAAACATGGAGTCCATGAATGGACCAGCAAAGTCAATATGTACACGTTGCCATGGGGTTGACAGCCATTCCCATGGATGCAGCGGTGCAATCGGAGGTGCATTTTGTACTTTTTGGCACCCTGAGCAGCTTTTCGTCAGATCCTCTATCTGTTGGTCGATACCCGGCCACCACACATAAGCCCTAGCAAGGCTTTTCATCTTGACTCCCCCAGATGACCTTCATGCAGTTCCTTTAGAACTCTCTCTCTTAACTTAGGAGGAATAATCACCCTTGTTCCATACATCAATGTTCCTTGACAGACGGACAGCTGTTCTCGTCTTGCTGAGAATGCCGGTAACAGTGGATCACCATGTGCTGGCCATCCCTTCACGGTCACTTCGTAGACACGGGACAGTGTCGGGTCGTTCCTGGTTTCTCTTTCAATACTTGCATTGGTGACTGGTAAACATTCGATGATGGTCGAGTGAAATAACTCAACAGGGTCAACCGTCGGTGCCTCCTCCTCTGTAGGTAGTGGCAGGCGCGACAGCCCATCAGCATTACCATGCTGCTTTGTACCTTTGAATTCAATCTGATATTGATGTGCCCCTAGGAAAAGGAACCACCTCTGGAGTCTCTGTGCTGTCATCACCGAAACACCCTTCTTAGGGTTAAAAATGGATACCAATGGCTGGTGGTCTGTCAGAAGCGTGAACTTTTGGCCCTGCAGGTAATGATTAAACTTCTTTACTCCCCACACAAGGCTGAGAGCCTCCCTATCTATCTGAGCATAGTTGCGCTCAGCGGAGGTCAATGATCTGGATGCGAACGCAACTGGCCTCTCCTGGCCATTTGGCAACTTGTGTGAGAGTACTGCCCCAATACCATATGGAGAAGCATCACAAGCCAAACGAATAGGCAGCGTTGGGTTGAAGTGAGCCAACACTTCCTCTGAGGTGATCAATGCCTTGCTTTTGCGAAAGGCCCTCTTACAGTCCTCGCTCCACTTCCATGGTACTCCCTTCTGCAAAAGAGCATTCAGCGGGTGCAGCACCGTGGATAAATTTGGCAGAAACTTATGGTAATAGTTAATCAACCCTAGGAACGACCTCAACTGGGATACATTATCCGGAGCGGGAGCCTTCACAACAGCTTCGATCTTGTCAGGAGACTTATGAAGCCCCTCCTGGTCAATGACATGACCACAGTACGAGATCCTCTTCTGAAAGAACTCACATTTCTGGCGATTAACTCGAAGTCCATATTCTTTCAATCTGGTGAGCACCAGTTCCAAATTTGCAAGGCGTTCCTCGTCATCATCTCCTGTAATCAGAATATCGTCCAGGTAACATTGTGTGCCTGGAATTCCCTGTAATACCTGCTCCATGGCCCTCTGCCAAATTGCTGGCACCGATGCCACTCCAAAAACCAGTCTATTATACCGGTACAAGCCTCTATGCGTGTTGATCATGAGATACTGGCGTGACTCTTCCTCAACTTCCATCTGTAAGTACGCCTGCACCAGGTCTATCTTGGTGAAGTGTTTCCCGCCAGACAACGAAGCGAAGATATCCTCAATCCGCGGAAGCAGATACTGCACCGTGTGAAGCACCGGATTAACAGTGATCTTGAAATCTCCACAGATGCGAACCTTCCCCAGTTCCCCCGGCTTGTTGCTCGATGAATGCTTCATGACGGGAACAATGGGTGTGGCCCACTCACTCCAGTCTACCTTAGACAGTACTCCTGAACGTTCTAGCCCTTCCAGCTCAGCTTCCACAGCTGGTCGTATCGCATAAGGTACCGGTCTGGCTTTGAAAAATTTCGGGTTTGCATGTTCTTCAACCTTGATGTTTGCCGTAATTCCTCTCAGTGTTCCCAGTCCCTGTTGAAACACCTCTTTAGCATCGTCCAATATTCTGGACAATCGTTTAGGTTTGACATCTTTTTTACCAGAATCTACCGTTAGTGCTTTTAAGGAATGCCAGTCCATATTTATTTTCCTAATCCACTCCCGTCCCAGTAGTGGTGGACCTCCCTCAGGTAGCACATACAAGTCCATTCCTCGGCTTTCTTTGTCCTCGTGGACCACCTTTACCTCTATCTTCCCGATGGGGTATACTCTTTGCCCCGTGTATGTTTTCAATACAATCTCCGTATCCCGTAGGGGAATATGTGGGAATAACCTTTTGTAATCTTGCTTATTCATGACCGCCAATGCCGATCCAGTGTCCAATTCCATCTTCACTTGGACTCCTGCTATCTGAAGTGTGACCCAAATTGTTTGGAGGTCTGCTTCCTTACCAACATTGTGTACTCTTAGACTACCCAGTTCATTACTGCTGGAGTCTGAATCTGACTTTTGTTTGTTCGAACTGTTCTTTTTCACCTTGTGTACCTTTCTGTACTTTTCCTGCGGTGACTTTTTGTTGCTGGTCTTCTTTCCTGACCGGCATACTTTAGCTATGTGACCAAGCCTGCCACATTTTCTGCATTCCTGATTTTTGAACCAGCACTGGTTCTGATCGTGCGTTGTCTTTCCACAATGATAACATTTTACTGTACCCAAGACCATTTGATTGGTGCTGAGTTCTGGTGACCGTAGCTGCATTTCCGCCGTGCCTCTCGCTGCGGCTTCTTGCGATGCTGCAATAGTGACAGCTTTATCAAGCGTAAGATCATTCTCCTCAAGCAGTCGCTTTTGTGTTCCTTCTTTTAACAATCCACACACAAATTGATCTCTCAGCGCATCTACTAGTCCTGTTCCAAACTGACAGTACTTCGATAGCTTACGCAGTTCAATTAAAAATTCAGCGTTGCTTTCGTCTTTCAGCTGCGTTCTTCTGTAAAATTTAAATCGTTCCGCTATCATCAGCGGCGTGGGGTTTAAGTGATTTTTCAGGACAGTAACAATATTCGCGAAAGTCTGATCCGCCGGTTTATTTGGTGATAGAAGGTGCTTCAATAGCCCGTGTGTCTTCGCACCCATTGAGCTTAATAAGGTTAGTGCTTTCTCATCATCTGGTACCTTATTTGCTTTACAATAAACTTCCATGCGTTCTACATACGTGGTCCAATCTTCGATATCACTATCAAAGGTATTAATGCTCCCATGTTTAGGCATCTTTGCAAGTTTTTTAATTTTTCTTTTTCTCAAAATGGCGGCTTCCCGCGCTTGTCTTCTTCCCCCGCCTACTAAAATGGCGGCTTCCCGCGCTTGGCGGTCTTTCCCGTGCTGGTCTTCTTCCCCCGCCGACTACAATGGCGGATTCCCGCGTTTGCCTTCTTCCCCCCGCTGGCTGCAATGGCGATTGCCGTGCTGCTGCCGTTCTCGCCTCCCCAGTGGTTCTCAATTCCCCGACGCTGCTTTGCCTCGCAGCCCCGCTTGCAGCCTTTACACCGGCTGCATTTGATTTCTCCGCGGTTCTCGCGCCTTAAGCTGCCCCTATCGCTGCGCCTCTCGGCCTCGATTGCAGCGCGGCCCTTTTTACCGGCCATGGTCGAGTTCTCCGCCGTCATTCCTTCGTTTTCCCTCCCCTACTCCACAGCCAACGTGGCCGACTTTCTGCTCATGTCGCTGATCGGCTTTCCCACCACCGTGGTAGAAGGGATGATCACTGCCTGTCGCTGATGGAGGGCTTCGTGGTCAGAATTTTTCTTTTTAACTCGGGTTCTCGATGCCTCCCGTGCGATGGTGCTCAGCAGGATGATGAGGGCGGATGCCTCTTCTCGACGCCCGTTCTGAGGACAAAGCTGCCTTGGATGTAAAACTGCCGCAAGGTAAGATCGGACTCGTCGCCACTGTTGAGTCTGTGTGTCCCAGTTATGTTTAGGATCAATCACTGTACACAGACAACAAGAATAACTTTTAACAGGTCTTTACTATTCGGAGGTCAGGGCTGAACTGCCCAGCAAATCCCCACACAACACTTATATACCGGTGTGGTCACCACCGGTATTACAGTATTACAGTATACAGCAGCCAAGAGAAAGTAGTACATCTCTTAAGGTAGTTCTCTTAAGGTGGAACAGGTTACATACACCACAGCTTCCACCTGCTTCCAGCACGGAACATGGTGGCCGCCATTTTGGGGAGGTTGTTAGCACTGCCGTTGCCTGCGCTGGCCTACCACATGTAAATATGCAGATCGTGACGTCAATTGGCGTGCAGCGCCTGATTTGACGCACAACTGTGATATTGGACATCACCACTCTGGATACTGCCCTCTCCAAATCATGCATGAATTAACGTGCGTGCGGCAGTACTACAGAGACCCTGCCAGCGCTTCTTAAAGGGACACACACATCTTTCAGGTAAGTTTCTATTTTAGCTTTTGGACTTTCTTTTTTACATTTTGTTGGAGTAGTAGCTCGGTGCAATACATTAAAAAAATTGTTAAAGAGTGCAGGGAGTGCTGCTGGATGCTTACAAGGCATTGAATGTTAAAAGGAAGGCCTCAGAACACCACTTGCTCCCAGTCCTGAGGGCTCTAGTTGCAGTCTCCCTTGGACTGCAACATCACATGGAGATGAAGCAGAGGCAGCAAAGGGGACAAGCTGCTCGCAGAGGGAGGAGGAAGAAGCAGAAGATGAGGAAGCAGAAGAGGAGGATGCATTAGGAAGGATGCAACCCAGACAGCCCCTTTCTGGCCAGGACTTGTCCCACACCTTCCCTTCCCTTTGTTACTGACCATCACAACGTGCTCTTGGCCACAATGCTGAAATAAAAGCCAGTACAAAGCAAACTTTCCAACCCTTTATCCATATATGCATCCAATATGGCATCAAAAAATCAAATCACCCTTGTGCATTCCCTTAGTGACTGTCTTGCATGTGCCTTTGCCTATCCTAGTGCTCTTATGCAGTCCTACCCCAGTGACTGCATCATGGCTGGTGAAAGGCTGCTGACTTTCAGTGGGGGAGACTGCAGATGGCCTTGCAGGGAGACCTCGAGCAGCTGGTAGTTGGGAGTGTGTTTCTTCTTCTTCACTCTCCTCTCCCTTTTCTTGTTGACCGACTGGCTGGGCAGGCTGGATTTCTTGGGTGCCTGAATTGAGGAAGGCACAAAGGTGGAGTTGTAGTGAGGGGAGGGGGTAAATCAAGAGTTGCATGCTTACACCATGCACAGCTTGTAAATCAGAAGATATTGTGGGATGAGGGTGAAGTGGGATGTGAGAAGGAGGATAATAGATGAGGATACCAGCATCTTGAATTCTTTCAGCCCCGCCGTTGGAGGTGTCATCTTTCGGATGAGACGTTAAACCGAGGCCCCGTCTGCCCTCTTGGGTAGATGTAAATGATCCCACGGCACTATTTTGAAGACGAGCAGGGGAGTTCTCTCAGTGTCCTGGCCAACATATGTTCCTCAACCAACACCTAAAACAGATGATCCGGTCATTTATTTAATTGCTGTTTGTGGGAGCTTGCTGTGCATAAATTGGCTGCCCCATCTCTTACATTACAACAGTGACTAAACTTCAAAAGTACTTCATTGGTTGTATAGTGCTTTGTGACATCCTGAGGGTCATGAAAGGCGCTATATAAATGCAAATGTTTCTTTCTTTATCTTGCATGAAACAAAGCTGTTGACTAAAGTTGAAATGGGATCGATAGAAATACACAGTCGTCGCATTGTCACGTGAGTAAATTTTACTGAGTTTATTTGACTCATAGGTTATTTTTATTATCTGCAGTAAGACAAACTAAATGGAGATGAACAAACGGCAAGGAAGTGAGGGAATAGGAAATCAACTAATTCAATTGCCCGGAACCCAGATTTGACTATCAATAAGCCTAAGCCCCTCGGGGTCAGTAGCCACTGGTTGTCATTGTGCCAAGAGACAGCTTTTGTCAAATTTTACAAAGAACACTAGAACACTTGAATCTGTGCACAAACAACACTTTACAATGAATAAGCTGGCAAGCTGCAGAAACTGTTCATCATAAGAAAAAATTAACAGTTTATTGCATCAATGTATTGCATTAATTTAGCTTGTGCAAGTGTCTTATTTCAGCAATAAAAACAGAACATGCTGGAAATACACAACAGGTAATTTAGCATCTGTAAAGAGAAAAGACAGGGGCCTAGAAATTCAGTTCTGACGCTATTGCGGCGCTAAAGTCGGGCGCTCGTCAAATTTAGCGCCCGCCGGAAAGTGCAGGCGAGCTCGCCGAAATTCAGTAGATTTGGCCAACTTTTTGGCCGAGCGCTGCACAAGGCGTTGGAACCCTGTGTTCAGGCGCTAATCCGGCGATGCAGCCTAATAACGCCGATTCCGGGCGCAGCGCAGGTGCGATCATGTGGCGAGTGTCAGCAGACACCCTGACGCCGGCCAGCTCTTAAAGGGGGAAGGGTCAACTTTGACTGCAGCCACGCCCTGCATGCTGTAGCCCTGCAACTAGGCCTCAGGAGTGGTTGTGTGGCATATCAACGCCTGGAGGACATGGAGAGGGCCCGTGAAAGAGCCGAACGCTTCTCTGAGCATGCGCTGGGTGTGCTCCTTCATGGGGTGCGCAAAAGAAGGCGGGTCGTTTGCCCGGCTAGTGGCAGGAAGGCTCCCAGGAGCCAGTTCAGGGAGGCCTGGACCAAAATTGCCCGGAGGGTCTCCTCCAGCTCAGATGTTCCCAGGAGTGCGGACCAGTGCCGCAAGAAATACAACGACCTATGTCGGCTGGTCAAGGTGAGTACCCTTTCCAATGTCCCCCTCATCCTTGCATGTGCACCTCCCATTAGGGCCAAAGGGACATCCAAGGTCTAATGGCCAGCCCTGCTGCCGCTGCAATGGCACTTGCATGTTAATCAAGAGCTCTTTCTGCACTTACCACACTGTGCAAGCTATTCCACCATGGGAGGCCTCACACAGAGCTACAGGGCACCACACTGTGCAAGCTATTCCACCATGGGAGGCCTCACACACAGCTACAGGGCACCACACTGTGCAAGCTATTCCACCATGGGAGGCCTCACACACAGCTACAGGGCACCACACTGTGCAAGCTATTCCACCATGGCAGGCCTCACACACAGCTACAGGGCACCACACTGTACTTAGACGCCCTCCTTTCTCTTGCAGGCCAAGCTGGCGAGGAACGCCAGGAGCCTCCGTGTCACTGGTGGAGGCCCTCGCGAGTTCCAGGAGCTGACGCCTCTGGAAGAGAGGGTGGCCCGACTGCTGCGGCACCCGGTGATTGGGCCTGTGGCGATCGGCGACGCCGACCCTATACTGGAGCCCACTGGTAAGGACAGGACCGGCTGCACCTCTATCCTTGCCCTCGCGCATCAGATCTACATCCTTCCCCAGTGGCCGATAAATGCGCATAATGCACCAGTGCGGCCTCCCTCGCTGTCGGCCTGTCCTCACTCTAAAGCTACACTTGTGCCTTCCTGCTTTCAGCTGGTGAGGAGGAGGTGCTCCCTGAAGCCCACACAGCCAGGCCCTCGGAGGAGGAGGACGTGGAGGAGCAGCAGGAAGGCGCCACCTCGGGGGAACCCTCCTCCGCTCCAGGACATGCCAATGAAGGGGATACGTCTGGCGTGCCGGAGAGCCAGGGGGAGGCGGGGGAGGGGAGCCCCGAACCTGGTCCCAGTGGCATGGATGCCCGCGGCAAGGCTCCGGCGGCACGCGACCCTTCTGCCCAGAGGGGGGAGGCGGTGGAGGGGAGGGCAGAACCTGGTGTCAGTGGCGTGGCCGCACGCGGCAGCGCTCCGGCGGCACGCCAGCCTTCTGGCCAGAGGGTGGAGGCGCCCTCCAGTCCGGACTCGGACGTCGCCCAGGAGGTGCGCCTCCTGGACGAGATGTCGGCGGCATCGGAGCGCCGCCACGTGGAAATCATGGAGGTGCTGGCACAGATGCCTCAGGCCATCGAAAGCCTCTCTCAAAGTGTGGTGGCTTTCGGCCAAGCCCAGGCCAGGGGCCTCGAGGTTTTCGCTGCAGCGCACGCCAGGGGGGTGGAGCTCCTTGTGGCAGCGCATGAGAGGGGGGTCGAGCAACTCGAGGCAGCGCAGCACGCCAGTCGCCAGCTGAGAGGTGCTGTCCAGACAATGGGACTGCAGATGCGGGGACATGCCGGCGCAGTTGGGGCACTGACTTCTGCGACCCTCGCACTGGCGGGGAGGCGTCACCAGGCCAGGCGCCGCCCTGCTGCCGCACACCGGTCTGGCCACCCACAGTCTGGCGCGCTTGCTCCCCGGCCAGGCCGCCCGAGTGCACGTGTGCCTGGCGACCAGCGCGCGCCTGGCATCACCCACCTTGTACCCATTGGTGCAGGCGAGCCTGCCACTCCCCCAGCCACGGTGCAAGGAGCTCCTGCAGCCACTGAAGAGGGCCACCCACAGCTGCAGCAGCCACCAGCCGGCCCCTCCCGGGCCCGCCCTCGTGTAGGCCGACCCCCAAGGGCATCTGGCGAGACGCCTTGTCGCCCTGAGGATCCTTCCCCCAGCCTCGGCACAGCCTCACGGCCCAGCTTGAGGCGCAGCAGCAGGACGGGCCGGGGCAAAAGACGCCTGTCCACACACTCGCCCTCTCGCCACACCCAATAGAGTGTGTTCACCGAGGGTTTGGGTGATGCGGGGGCTTCTGTTCTGGGGGGCATTATGTGTTTTTGTTTTATGGGGGTCTTTGTGTTGTTGGGGGGGCTTGTTTTTGTTAGGCCAGTGACGAGGCCATTTGGATGCTGATGTTATGTTAGTCCTCCCCAGGTTTTGGGAGTGACAGAAGTTTGTTACTGTTTTTTGGGGGTCTTCTCTGTTTTGCTCTTCCATGTGGGAAGGGCCCTGAGGTTTTCAAATAAAGATGTTTATTTATTCACCATGTGCAGGTGTCATGTTTCAAGTGGTTGTTGGGTTAACCGGCTGAGGGCTTGCGAAGCGGCTGCGTTCAGTGGGCCAGGCCATTCCCTGACAGGGGGCCTAGAAGTGTCGAGCAATAAGCCCCCGGCGGACGGCCCTTGGACCTTGTCGCTCCCTCCTGGCCTGGTGCTGCTCCTCCTCAGGGTCCTCCTGCTCGTCCTCCTGAGGTGGTGGCCCAATGTCAGGTGGCAGTGCCTGAGTCCTGCGGATAGCCAGGTTGTGGAGCATGCAGCAGACCACGACGAACTGGGAGACTCTATCCGGCGAATAGTGAAGAGACCCGCCCGAACGATCCAGGCAACGGAACCGTTGCTTGAGGACGCCTATCGTTTGCTCTATTAGGTTCCTTGTGGCTTGATGGCTTTCGTTGTATGCCAGCTCCGCTGGGGTCCTGGGCGTGCGGAGCGGGGTCATGAGCCATGTGCACAAAGGGTGCCCTTGTCCCCGAGAAGCCATCCCCTTGGTTGAGGCTGTGCCTGGAACATGTCAGCCACAGTAGTCTGTCGCAGGATAAAGGCATCGTGGATGCTTCCTGGGAAGCGGGCATTGACAGCTAGGATGCGCTGCCTGTGGTCACACACCAGCTGCACATTTAGGGAATGGTAGCCCTTCCGGTTGCGGTCTTGCTCGGCATTGCGGATAGGTGGCCGCATAGCCACATGCGTGCAGTCAATGGCGCCCTGCACCATGGGGAAGGCCGCGATCCTGGCAAATCCGAATGCACGCTGCTCCTGCTTGTGTTGGGTCATGGGGAAGGAGATGAATTGGTGGCTCCTCGCGAAAAGTGCTTCGGTGACCTGTCGGATGCAGCGATGCGCGGCGAACTGGGAGATGGTCGCGATGTCCCCAGCAGCGGCTTGGAAGGAGCCGCTTGCATAAAAGCTGAGAGCCACTGTGACCTTCACTTCCACCGAGAGAGACGCCCTGGACATGAGCTGTGGCTGCAAATCTGCATGAAGCCGCTGGCAGATCTCTTCAACCACCTCCCTTCTGAAGCGCAGCCTCTTAACACAATGCGCCGCAGTCATGGTGAGATATGAGACCTGCTCCCGGTATTGCCTGACTGGGTAAGGCCTACGTTGGCGACGCCTAATGGCCCCTCTGCATCTAGCCATGCCTGGGCCTGTCTCAAAGCGTATGCCAGCCCTTCGCACAAAATGTCGCAACTGAGGGTTGGCCCCCCATGCAGCCCCCATTACAAAGTTCCAACCAGCAAAATCACAAGGATGCAAATGTCAAAGCACTGGCTAGAAGCCAAAAAGACCTCTCCTATGGTGTCCGAAATCAGTAATCTCTGTGCCTTGCTCTCTGTGCAGAAATCCAAACCAGTCAAGTCATTGCAGCGAAATGGCTAGCTTTTATGGGTGAGTGGATGTGCCCTTTAATTAGCGCTCCCCGAATCCCACAGGGCCTCTGTTGAGTTCCATTTCACAGTTCTTAGTAGCGCCACGCCAACATCGGCCGGGCGCCACTGAATTTCCGGTTTGGGGCGCACAAACGGCGTTGCACGACGGAATGACGTCATAAGATGCGCGCGCAGCTGACCGGGCGCTAACACTTTGCGCCGGCGCTAAAGCCCAGCTGAATTTCGGCGTAGGCGCAGATCCGGCGGTGCCCGGGCGCTAAGTGGATAGCGCCGGAAATCTGGCGCTAACGTCTGGCGCAAACAGCTGAATTTCTAGGCCAGGGTGTGTGCCCCACATCGGACTCCTATGTTAGCAAGTAGTGCATCACTAGCTAGAATCAAAATCACTCGATATAGTCAAAAGTTTTTCAACATGGCATCAGTAGGGGAAATGAGTCCGTACGGCATGAAATATGCTGATTGGTTCAAATGTCTCATTCAGTTAAAAACCAACAAATCTTAACCCACTAAATGTTAACTGCTCCTGCTCCATGCACTTCCTGTGCTCCCTTCCCAGGTGCCCCCAGCCTTATGCTTTCACTCCTCCTGAAGGTCCCTTCTGAGTGCTCAAAGATCTTAACCCCACTGAATTTTCAATCAACCCCTGCCCCTTCCCCAAATACTCCCAAGGCCCAAGCCCCAAGCCGCCTGTTGCTGTTCCAAATCTAATCCGAGGCTGCCCACTCCCACCCAAACCTTTGCCCACTCTTCCGACTCCCTTTCACCCACCAACCCCAGAATGTATCGTCCATCCCATTCCATTCTATCCCTGAGTCCCAGCCCCAAATTCCACCTTCCAGTTTCTCTTTCACTCGTGTATGGTGCACCAGGTCATGAACAGTCTGGGGTCAAAAATCTACAGCAGCCACATCCCAGCGGAAGTGTTGGGATACACCTGATCAGCATCTCTGGTGCTGACCCTGTCAAAGTTCGCAGGGTCAGGGGGAATTCCGTTAAGTTAAATCCCATAGGTGGGTGGGGCACATCTTGAGCACCTGTCTGCTGAAGGAACTTGCATGCAGCAGCATACTGTGCTCATTCCCAGGAAGTGCAAGATCTCGCCCTGTGCCCAGAAACATCTTTATTATGACCTATTGGCCCCCTTTGTGAGGGGCCAGAAATTTAAATACAAAAGTTCCTCAGCATTCAGAGGTCCAGGCTTGGTCTTCTGAATGCTGAGGGGCTCAAGAGGTCCCCATAAGTGCCAATTGGTAGACTTTCACTGAGGGTACTGGCCGCTGGTTGTGTGCTGGGCAGTTCCCAGGACTGGAGCATGGGAAGTCCCAACATGGTAGTTCCTTCATTGGCCCCCGCCAACTCTACTGGCCTTGTTTGGGACAGGTGGAGCCTTTGCACCGTACACAGTTCCGTGTATAATTTGCAGCCCTTCCAGTGCATGGAATGTGAACGGGAAACCCGCGAGAACGGGTTTCCCTCAGGCCCTGCTGAATTTAATGGCAGAGCTTGATTTACAAGTTTTTTATCTGTCTCCTGCCCGCAGCCAGCCAGATTGAAAGGCTGGCTGGCTGTCGGGCAGGATAGGCCTGGGGAGCAGAGAGAAGGAAGACCGGGATTTTCAGAGGAGGAGGAGGACTGGGATCTTCAGAGGAGACGGCTGGGATCTTTGGAGGTGGTGGAATGCCGGGATCATAGGAGAGTGTTGGGGGACCGGATCATCGGGGGGGCGGGGGGGAGACAGTCGGGAAGCCAGAATAGGGCTGGGGGTTGGAGATCGGTCCAGGGGGGATCGGAGGCTGGGGGTGGGGATCTCAATGGCCTCGGGGGGCAGATCGGAAGGGTCGGGGTGGGGGGGGAGGTTGTACGATTGCGGGGGGGGGGGTTGGCGAGGCAGGAATGCTGGATCCAGCAGGAAAGTGGAAAGGCACTTACCTCCTGGATTCAGCAGTCCTTGCCTGCCTTTAGCTGGCGGGTTCCCTAAGGCCTGGGAAATCCGCCCGCCCACAGTTAAATATTTAAAGTACCAACCCAATACAATACAATACAATACAAATCGCTTTATTGGCATGATAAGGTACATCTTATGTTGCCAAAGCATCAAAATACATTTATGGTTGAACACATAAACGCGGTTCCATTCATACAGTGTATAAACAGGTATATCCCTGAGTTTATAAATATACATTCGCCTTGTTTATATATACTCTTGTCTTAGTTTACTGGTTGTCCCTCTGTTCATGGCAAGCTGTAACATAGTGTGCCGCCAGTGTTACACAGCTTCTCTCCTCCCCCAGTAGGAATGGGAGTTTTTGGTTGTCAGTCAGATTTCTGAATTCAGGGCATATTTGTGAGAATTTTTGGTAGAAATTCTCTCTGATGCCCTGATATTTTCCACAGGCTGTGAGGAAGTGCATCTCTGTCTCAACTACTCCCTGACTGCAGTGAGAGCATATCCTGTCTTCTCTTGGCAGCCTGGTCTGCCTGTGTCTGCCTTTTTCGATCGCTAGGCTATGTTCGCTAAGTCTGTACCTTGTCAAGGTTCTTCTCAGTTTGTTATCCTTTACCATGGTCAGGTAATCAGCTATGTTGTATTGTCTGTTTAGGGCCAAGTAGCAATTGAGTTTGCTTTGGGTTTTTGTTGTTTCTGCCCAATATGACAGATATTTTTCCTTTTGCTTAGCGACGATTGTGTTGGGTCGAATTCTTTGTGTTACCCTGTCACTGTCCTGGGACTGGTTATTGTTAGTATTGTTATTAGTTACTTTATTGAGTCCCAGGACTAGTTGACTGAGGGTATTCTTCTTTATGGTCAGCTCTTGGCATTTCAGGGCGTCGTAGTGATAGCATTGGGGGTTGCTCATTTGTAGGTGATTCCAAAATTTGGTGGCTCTTTTTTGGATAGTGATTATTAATGGGTATTGGCCTAGTTCCGCCCTGCATGCGTTGTTTACTGTTTTCCTTTGAGTCCGGAGAATACTTTTACAGAATTCCGCATGTAGGATCTCAATTGGGTGTTTGTCCCATTTTGCAAAATTTTGTTGTGTTAGTGGTCCCCAGACCTCACTGCCATAGAGTGCAATTGGTTCAATTACTGATTTGAAAATTTTGAGCCAAATGCTAATTGGGATTTCTATTTGGATTGATTTTTTGATGGCATAGAAAGCCCTTCTTGCTTTCTCTTTCAGTTCATTCACAGCCAGTTTGAAGTTTCCCATAGAACTGATTTTTAAGCCCAAGTATGTGTAGTGAGTGGTTTGTTCAATTTTGGTTGTTCCTACTGTGAAATTTATTGTGGGTCCATGTTGTTTGGATCTTTGCTGGAACACAAGGACTTTGGTTTTTTGGGGATTTATTGTCAGGGCCCAAGTCTGGCAGTACGACTCCAGCAGGTCCAGGTTCTGCTGTAGACCCTCCTTAGTTGGTGACAGCAGAACCAGGTCGTCGGCATAGAGGAGGAATTTAACCTTGGATTCATATAGGGTGAGGCCGGGTGCTGCAGATTGTTCAAGTAGTTTTGCCAATCCATTAATGTAAATATTAAAGAGTGTCGGTGAGATTGGCGAGCCCTGCGTCACCCCCCGCCCCTGTGGGAAGTATTTTGTTTGTTTGTCTCCAATTTTAACTGCACATTTATTGTTTGCATACATTGATTTAATTACATCATATGTTTTCCCTCCTACCCCACTTTCGATAAGTTTCAGGAATAAACCGTCATGCCAGATGGAGTCGAAAGCCTTCTGGAAATCTACAAAGCATGCGTAGATTTTGCTTTTGTTATGGTGAACGTGTTTGTCAATTAGGGTCTGTAGGGTGAAGATATGATCGGATGTTCTATAGTTTGGCAGGAATCCAATTTGGCTTTTACTCAAGACATTGTGCTCTTCAAGGAAGTTTATAAGTCTTTTGTTTATGATGCTACAGAATACCTTCCCCAGGTTACTGTTTACACAGATGCCTCGATAGTTGTTTGGGTCGATTTTGTCCCCACTTTTGTATATGGGTGTTATGAGTCCTTTGTTCCAGATGTCAGGGAAATAACCGACACTCAGAACCAAGTTGAAGAGTTTTAGGATAGCCAGTTTCAGTTTGTCGTCTGCGTGTTTAATCATCTCGTTTAGTATGCCGTCTGTCCCGCAAGCTTTTCCTGATCGCAGGTCCTTGAGTTTTTCAAGAAGTTCTTTTTCTGTTATTATGGCGTCTAGCGGGTTTTGGTTATCTTTTATGGCCATTTCAAGCTTTTCTAGTTTTTTGCGTATTTGGTGTTGCTCTGGTCTTAGTGTGTTTTTCTGGTATAATTTTTCAAAGTGGTTTACCCATGTGTCCCCATTTTGAATGGACAAATCGTCGTGTTGTTTTTTGTGTAGTGTTTTCAAGTTGTCCCAGAAACAATTCGACTCAATGGATTCCTCCATGGAGCTGAGTGTATTCTTAATAAATTGCTCTTTTTTGGTCCTGAGTGTGTTTCTGTATTGTGTTAGCATCTGACAATAAGTAAGGCGTAATTCCTCGTTTTCTGGATGTCTGTGTTTTTGGTTTGATAGTTTTCTAAGTTTTTTCCTCATGTTATGGCAATCATGGTCAAACCATTTTTCATAGTTTTTTGTTTTGGGTTTGTTCTTGCGAGCTTTCAAGTTTGCATTTGTTGCCAAATTATCAAAAATATTGTTTAGTTTACTAACTGCCCGGTTTACGCCTTCTTTATTGTGAGTGTATATGTTATCCAGAAAGGTGTCTAAGAGAGCTTGAGTTGATGCATTGCTAATTGTTTTCTGGTATTTTTCCGTGTCATTTTTGGCCCATCTGTACGATTTTTTGGTGTTGTACAGTTTACTGGGTTGTGTTTCTATGTTGTTTGTTTCTGTCTTTTTGAGAAACATAGTAATTTGGCTGTGATCTGACAGTGTTGTTTGTGGTTTGACTGTGAATGCTCTGAAAGAGGATGGGTCCAAGTCTGTAATCATATAGTCTACTGTGCTGCAGCCAAGAGGTGAGCAGTAGGTCGATCTTCCTAGGAGGTCTCCTATGAACCTACCATTGACAATGTACAGACCCAGGTTTCGACAGAGCTGTAGTAGCTGTTTACCGTTGGTATTTGACTGCTTGTCGCAGTTATGCCTGTATGGAAGGGAAGGGATGTCAAAGTGGTTATTCCCGAATACGTAATTGTTTCCCTGATTATTGGTGAAGTCTGGTTCTTCGCCCGTTCTTGAATTGAGGTCCCCACAGATCAACACGTTCCCCTGGGCCTGGTATTGGATAATTTCCCCCTCCATGTTGGAGAAGGTGTCCTCTTTGTAGTACGGGGAATCGATTGGAGGGATATAAAGTGCGCAAATGTAAACATCTTGGGTGTTTGAGATAATCTCCCTCTCAAGTTTGAGCCACATATGGTTTTCGCCCTTTTTTATAAATTTGATGTAATTCTTAAGTTCTGTTTTAAACCAGATCAGTATGCCTCCGGAGTCTCTGCCTTGGGTTACACTTGGTAATTTATTGGAGGGGACCACTAGCTCAGTGTACCCTTGGGGACAGCCGGTGTGTCCTTTTCCTTTATACCAAGTTTCCTGTAAAATGATAATATCTAGATCTTTAGTTTCCTCTATGAACTCTGGGGTCCTACTCTTCACTTCTCGCACTGAAGAGTGTAGACCTTGGATATTCCAGGTCGAAATATATAAGGATTTCATGTTAAGTTTTATCTTTTTCTATGATAGGTTAAAGAGTGGTACGTGTTTGTCGTGTCTAAGTGTGGGGAAAAAAAAATCACCCCAGTTGTCTACAAAAGTTAATACAATTTGGTTACAGTTCTTTCTATTAATTAGTCCTTGATCCATAAGGCGGAAGTAGATGCTGCTGCACATCTGCTTATTGTCTCTTAATGGATTGTTTCTGTCTGAGGTATTGCGTACGTCCTGTGCATCTCTCCCTCTGTCTGGCTGGTAGCGGTCCTATTCCCCTGTGGGACAGGAGTGGTGCAGATCTGATAATGTTGTTTTGCATGGGGATCCTCTCCGGTCTCGGTTGGTGTGGTGGTGGTCTTTGTAGTGTTCCTGATATGTAGCCCGCTGATCTCTGGTGGTCGGGGGGGGGTCCTCTTGGAGTCTGGGTATGGACCCGGTTAAAAGCGACGTCCTTCAGGGCTTTAGCAAAGATCGATATTTTTTGCCTTTGGATGTGGACGTGGTCGTAAAGACATTCTTCATCGAGGGTGGGGTGTTGGGCCAGGTGTACGTTGTGGTTTGATTCGCATTCTGTTGCTATGCTGGCATTTATCTCATGAATTGTGTTGTTGTTGAAGTCTGTTCTCGGCAATATTGTGGAAACAGTGATTCTAGTGTTTGGAAATGTACTGCTTGCCTTCCTAATCATTGCTCTGAGCGATGTTGCTACCTCTTTCTGTTTGGCCTTTAGGTCATTTGTGCCCGTGTGTATTATTTTGTGTTGGGGGGAGCCTAATCTGGCTTTGGTCAGCCATCCCATGGCTCTGTCTGTTGTTGGGCACCAAATCTTTTCTACTTTACTTCTAGGGAAGAGCTTTTTCTCCCATAGAAATTTCCCATTTGAGTCTATGAGTATTACGACGTCAGCCTTGTTTGTGTTTACTGTCTGGTGGCTTTCGCCTGGACTCATAGTGTGTGTGCTGGGCTGGGGTGTCTGGTGTGTGCGTACCTCTTGTGAGCGGCTCGCTTGTGGTTCCATGGTGGTGGGGGAAGATTGCGAGTCAGTATGCTGGTCGGTCTGTGTGGCACCCCTTGTATTGTGTGTCTGTTGCTTTTGTTCCGTGTGGGAGTGCAGCCGTTCCGTCCGGCTCTGTCTTGTCTTATCTCTAGTCTCTGGTTGCTGGTCTAATGGTGTTTTCTCTCCTCTATGGCTCTCTTCTTTTTCCTGCAGCTCTTTCACCTGATTCTTAAGTAGATTCACCTGGTTATCAAGTCTATTCAGCTCTCTCTTGTGTCTCTCCCTCTCCTGCTTTTGTTTGTCATTCAATTTGAGGACCTCCTCTCTAAGTTTAACCATCTCTATCTCTAATTGATTAAATTTATCTTTTGGTTGTATCTGGCTGTGTGATCCCGGGGTATGTGTCTGGTCGGCCCTGGAAGGCTCACTCACTTCCTGGCTAAGCTGGTCGGCCCTGGAAGGCTCACTCACTTCCTGGCTATGCTGCTCTTCTCTTGGTGGGCTGGGAATGGTAGGGGAACTATGTGTGGCTTCCTCCGTGGTAGTTATGCTGGGGTTTGTCAGTTGTATCGTGTGGCTGTGGTTCCCCGGGGTTAGTGTCTGGTTTGAACTGTGTGGCTCGTTCATCCCTTGACCATGCAGATTTTCTCCTGGCCGCCCGCCCTCTGTCCCGCCTCTGTTAAAACCGGACGTAGGTGGGCTGGAGGTGGGGTGGGGTCAGGATTCAGATTTATCCCACCTGACCTCAAACCATCCGTTTTTTGGGGTTAACATTCCTCCCGATATTTCAAAAGTAATTTATTGTGTGAGTTCATCATGTCACATTAGGCTTTATATGAATACAAATATGATAGCTGACAAAGATGAGTAATAATTCGTTTGTGGGAGAAGATTTGCTCTGATGAGTCAAAATGAGGAAGTTGCTAGTTTCAGCTGTGTAAATTGTGACTTGCGGTCAGGATAGCAGGTTTTTATGGTTTTGGAACCAGGGAATTAATTCTTGAGCATTCGCACAAGTGGATGAAGAGGAAGCAGCCAGTTAAGAAACAAACGGCTGACACTTCTCAAACAGCTAAGTAGATAATTACACCTTTTAAATATTGCAGGTTTCAGCAATTCCATTGCATATTGATCAAATCCTGGGTGTAATGGCAAAGTGACAGACAAGGCAGTGATTACCAATGTCAACACTGCCTCAGTAACCTCCAGAATCAGGCAAGAAGTGAGAGAAAAGATACATGATCTGAAGAACAGCACCAATGCCAAGAGAAAAAAACCTAGATATCTACAGATAAAAGAAAATCTTATCTGTCGCCTCCAGGGGACTGCTTGGAGATATCTACATGCTATAAAAGAGAGTGGCTGAGCATCACTGGAGCTAAACTTGGATATGAAAAGTAAAATTCTTGGAAGTAGCTAGCAACTAAAATGTGTAACAGTGTCTGCACTTAGCAGCTCTGGCAGTTTCCATATCCAGATTGTCTGTTGTCTATAAGACATGTGTCCATGCACTCTTCCTTCATGGTTCAGAAATCCTAGGATTGCAGCAGGACTTCCTTTGCTTCATTTGAGAGATCCAAGACCAAGCTGTGAGGGGGATTTCTTACATCCATCCTTATTTCGCTCAATGAGCTTTTTGGGGCTCAGTCTTCATGACTCCATTTTCAGACAAAAATCAACGTGGACTGGTCCCCTCCCCTCTTAGCACCCCAGCAGGGTTCCTATCGGAGTCTTGTTGTTATTGTTGCTGCTGTAAGCAATTAAACACGGCTGCATACTATGAACGGTCATTCTCACATGATCAGGAATTCCAATCCACAGTAAAAAGTTGTGTTCGATCACTTTCATTTACAACAGCAGCAAAAAAATGACTCAGGAAGGAATGCCACCACCAAAAACATCTTCCCTTCCCCTCCCCTTTCAGCATTTCGAAGGGACACCCTGGCCCACTCTTCATTCACTCCAAACACCCACTCCCCTTCCTATGGCACCTTCCCGTGCAAGCACAGGAGATGCAACACCTGCCCTTTTATCTCCTCCCTTCCCAACGTCTGGTGCACCAAACACTCCTTCCAGGTAAAAGAGAAATTTACTTGTACTTATTTCAATTTTGTATACTGTATTCACTGCTCACAATGCGGTCTTCTCTACACTGGGGAGAACAAAAGCAGATTGGGTGACCGTTTTGTGGAACACCTCCGTTCAGTCCGCAAGGATGACCCCGAGCTTCCGGTTGCCTGTCATTTTAATTCACTGCTCCACTCTCACTCTGACCTCTGTCCTTGGCCTCCTACACTGTTCCAATGTAGCTCAACATAAGCTCGAGGAACAGCATCTCATCTTTCGATTAGGCACTTTACAGCCTTCCAGACTCAACGTTGAGTTCAACAATTTCAGATCATAACCTCTGTCCCCATTTTTTCGGATAGCAGATGTTGGTAATGACTCTGCTATTCCCATTTACACCTCCTCTAGACCCATCTTTTGTTTCTTGTCCCATTACCATCACCTTTTGCCTTGCGCCATCATCCCTTTTGTCATTTAACCAGGAACTCGCCTGGTTCCATTCTTATCTATCTAATTGTAGCCAGAGAATCACCTGCAATGGCTTCTCTTCCCGCTTCCACATCATTACCTCTGGTGTCCCCCAAGGATCTATCCTTGGCCCCCTCCTATTTCTCATCTACATGTTGCCCCTCAGTGGCATCATCTGAAAACACAATGTCAGGTTCCACGTGCGCTGCCGACATCCAACTCTACCTCACCACCACCTCTCTCGACCCTTCCACTGTCTCTGAATTGTCAGACTGCTTGTCCGACATCTAGTACTGGATGAGCAGAAATTTCCTCCAACTAAATATTGGGAAGACTGAAGCCATTGTCTTCGGTCCCCACCACAAACTCTGTTCCCTAGACATCAACTCCATCCCTCTTCCTGGCAATTCTCTGAGGCTGAACCAGACTGTTCAAAACCTTGGTGTCATAGTTGATCCCGAGATGAGCTTCCGACCACATATCCGCGCCTTCACTAAGACTGCCTATTTCCACCTCTGTAACGATGCCCGACTCCATCCCTGCCTCAGCTCATCTGCTGCTGAAACCCTCATCCATGCCTTTGTTACCTCTAGACTTGACTATTCCCATGTACTCCTGGCCGGCCTCTCGCGGTCTACCCTTCGTAAACTTGAGGTCATCCAAAACTCTGCCCAGCATGGCCTCTATAGGCCGAATGGCCTCCTTCTGTGCTGTAACCATTCTATGATTCTATGCTGCCCGTGTCCTAACTTGCACCAAGTCCCGGTCACCTATCACCCCTGTGCTCGCTGACCTACATTGGCTCCTGGTTAAACAACGCCTCGATTTTAAATTTCTCATCCTTGTTTTCAAACCCCTCCATGGCCTCGCCCCTCCTGATCTCTGTAATCTCCTCCAGTCCCACAACCCTCCGAGATATCTGCACTCTTTCAATTCTGGCCTCTTGAGCACCGCCGATTTTAACCGCTCCATCATTGCTGGCCGTGCTGTAAAAGTTTTCTGTAACTTCACCAAACTTAAAAAGTTGACCAAATCTAATGTACCAGGAAGTCTTGAGAGGCCAAGAGACTGGTTGCTGAGAGAACTTTTGCAAAAAAAGAACTGCTGCGGTTAAAGCTGTGAAGGCTGCAAGCTGTCCTTCACAGATAAGGAAACAGCCTTTGAGAGTTCTGTAAAAACAAATTATTGAACTGTGTAGCCATTGCAAAAACAGGAACATCCTTAGACAATGAAGAAACCAGTCTTGAGGCCCACTGACTAACTGACAAAACAGATAAGGAAGAGAGAGCGAGAAAAAACAACTGCTGACCATTATTCACAAAGTTTGGCTCATGACTGCTGTGGGTGGGTTGCCAAGTTTTGGGGTATAAAAAGTGCTGCTAAAAGACACTCGGGGCTGCTGCAGTAGGTCAGGCAACCTGATCAGTTGCCAGTTACAGAGCTGCTATTCATGGCCGAACCCATCACTCGTGGGTGTTAGTACGTATGTGTTTTGCTTATGATTGCTTGAGCTTAAAGTAAATGAAAAGAATTGTGCAATCCTGTAATAGGTGAATGAACAAGTATATGTAACAGTTGTGTGCAAACTTGTTTGTAACCTCTTGTTGATTTTAAGTAAAAGAAAGTTATCCCAGAATCCTTGGTTTTTGAGTTGTCTGTTCCATGGGTCTGAACTTTGGAAACTGTTGGACGGGTTAAAGGACTGGGGGAATTTAAACGTCCTACAGTTCGGTGTCACATTTTGTTTTATAACGCTCCTGTGAAGGGCTTTGGGACTGTGTTAAAGGCACTATATGAATACAAGTTGTTGTTGTAATATCTCCTGTCTTCCATCCTATCACAGACCTTCCATTTTGTTCTTTCCTCCCTTGCCCCCCCTTCTCTGCCTCTGTACTTGCTTAAAAACTGTTATATCTCAAACTTTTTTCAGTTCTGATGAAAGGTCATTGACCTGAAAAGTTAACTCTGTTTCTCTCTCCACAGCTGCTGCCTGACCTGCTGAGTATTTCCAGCATTTTCTGTTTTTATTTCAGATTTCCAGCATCCGGTGTTTAGCTTTTGTACAGATTTTGAATTGTCTGTCATTCAATATTTGACTTAGTAGTGTGAAGTAAGCATCAGTTACTCATGAGGAGTAGCTAATAACTTTTCAGTTCCGCAATGTGGGTCAATGGAATAAGCAATTTTCCCCCAGCCAATTCCCAATCCATTCCGACGGGCCTCTACCAATGTTCCAGCTGGCCGACGTTCCTGAAGCCAAAGAGCCTCCTGACACAGCTTGCTGGCCAAATTCAATGTCGGCCAGGGATGGTCAGTCACCCAAAAGTCAAAGTCAATCCTTAAGAGTCAACTGACATCCTTGACTCATGTACCTCGATTTTAAACCCCTCCCCCACCCCCAACAAGCAGGAAAGTGTCGGGTGAGGGGTTAAAATCCTAAAATTCCATAACCCGCCACGTTCACGGCCACCATAATTTTAACTACAGCGATTCAGGCCCTGGGTGAGGCTCCTGCTAAAAGCAAGTGGGGGCCTACTTAAGGTTCAAAAGTCATAGCTCGATGATGTCATTGGCACTGCAATATAATTTTCAGCTCACCACAGGGAGAGTCCCACGCTGTATGCAGCAACACAATGAGAGGAGTCGGCTGGCCAGAAGAGGTCCAGGTAAGTTTTAAAACTTTCCCTGTTTTTGAACTCCTTGTGGGCCAGGAGGAGCAGCAGTGTTCGCCCCAGGCCCCTCAAGGAGTCCTTGAGTCTCCCCAAAACCTGGCATTCTCCCACTCTCTCATCCAGAGGAAAGTGGCCCCTCCCACTGTGAGGCCAGCGAATCCCCTCCTCCCATTGACTGCCGTGGACTGTTCCCACTGGATTCCCGGCTGCAGCCTCCTGCCACCAGATTCCCACTCCCACCCGCCAGCCAGGCAATCTATCTGGCCAGGTGTTGGGCAGGCCTCTGGAAATATTTATTCAAATGAGGTCCTACCATTAAGATCGACAGGGCCTCCATGTTCCCAACGTTGCCGGGTTTGTTGCCTGCTTACTGGCTCTCCCGCATCCTTCCCACCTTCCTGTAAAAATCAAGGTCATTGTGTCAAGAAGGTCGCATTCATTGTGAGCATAGCAAGAGATGGTTTCTAGGAACCCACCGCTGGGGAGGGGGGGGTGCTGTCGCTGGTTTTATTGCCAAGCCTGGGGAAGAAGTCAGAAGGACAGTGCTCCCTCCACCGTCTCACTTCCTGTGGGCAAAAGGGTAAGAAAAAGAAGTTAGTTGGGATGCTCTGCTTGAAAAAAAAGTCAAGAAAGGCCTGAACAGTTTATTGCAAGACTAGTGCTGACCAAGTATGTAAGCCTTGGTCTGCTTAAATGTTAAGATGAACTAAAAGCAAATATATTTAGTGTACTAATCAAGACAAAGCTATCTGGTTTATTATTTCCTTTATTCACAAAGAGCAGTTTGAATTTAGTGAAGTAAGTACATTTTGATTATAACATCACTGAATTCATTTGCTGTCCATAAAATAAAGCAGATTAACAATTTGTATCTAGCCTCATCTCACTCAAGTATTTTCAGTCCAACTATTGAAAGACTGGAGAAACATATATGAGGGCACTATGAAAGACACAATATCCAGTTCAGATCACAAAGGGGATACTATTGTTCCTGCCCTGGGTTATGCTGTCATATGATTAGATATTGGGCAGTACAGGCACACTCCTGAATGCAAAACTTGAGGACCACTTATAGGACTGATGAGCATCCTTGAACCCAAAAGAATATCTAAGCCAGACCTGAAATCTATAATGGAGGTATTCACCATTTGGAGGAGAAACAGAGACACGTACAGCCTTGGGTATAGTAATAATGTACACAAGCAATACAGCAATGTTGGCAAGATGCAGTTACATTTTTGTAACAATGAAAAGAACACGCTTTTCTATTAACAATGCCTCTTTAATTCATTGTCATGGATTTGCTTTACATTCAGCTGTCAAGAGCTATAAATAATTGAAATAAGAACCACATTTGTTTTTTTCTTAGCAGCATTAGCTAACTGGTGACATTTTTTATTAAAGGTGCATCGTCTTCAAAAAGTAATTGGCAAACCTTTATTTTGTTTGCTAAACACATTGTAGCCACACAAATCGCATCAAAATCTTTCAAGGCACCAGAAAAACATAATGGGCCAGTAATTCCGGTCCCAACGCGTGAGTACGGACGGGGTACTCACGCGTGGGCCCGTTGGAAGTGCCGGATTTCAGCATGCACTGCAATGTTGTCAGGGGTTGATGCCCTGTGTCCTGTGCAGTATCAGGTGATGGCGGCGAAGGTTGGTGATGATGTTGGTGTGCCTAGTGTTGTTGGTGTTGGGGCTGATCGTGGAAGGATTCAGAGGACCAAGTTCTGATTGTTTCATTGTCTCCGATGTTCCTGGAATAGATGGCAGCTGCAGGTGAGATGACAGAAGCGATCTGTCAATGGTGAGAGAGGTTCTCCCAATGAGGTGGTACTGGACATACAGTTGGATCTAAAAACTTGTAAGCTAAAGAAATCTCTATATGTATTAAAAATGCAGTAACCAACAGTTTCTGCGCTCTGAAACTCACCATCTGCAACATGGCATCCTTCACACCACTTCTGCAGCTTTTCACAAACATCAGAGCAGACTCAAAACACGCCAGGTTGAGCTGGCGCATTCCCCGAACAACGGGTAACCCATGGGGGAGAACGTAAAATTAGAAGCAAGTCTCAAAATAGTCTTAAATTGTCTCTTAAAAAGCCATTTAACAAGCTGAATTGTCTCCCCCGCCGCTTGGTGTCGGGTCAGTTCTCCGCTGACAGGCCCAACACCTGAGAGACTCGCATGGAGGCAGTTTCCTACCCGCTGTCAATCTTTGCCAGTTTGACCGCAGACCCACCTCCAAACCTGTCCCCTCAGCACTATTAAATTTGTGGCCGCAGTTGCATTTAATGCAGTTTTAAACCTTTGATTAAAAGTGTGGGGGGGGGGGGCTGCAAGTAGCATAGCTAGTCTTGGTATAAATCTGCAACAGCCAAGAAGCAGAACATTTTTTACAAAAGCAAAATACCACTGATGGTGGAAATCTGAAATAAAAACAGAAAATGCTGGAAATGCTCAGCAGGTCAGGCAGCACCTGTGGAGAGAGAAATAGAGTTAACGTTTCAGGTCGATGACCTTTCATCAAAACTCAATGATGAACTGATAAAAGGTCATTGACCTGGCTTGTTTCTCTCTCCACAGATGCTGCCTGACCTGCTGAGTGTTTCCAGCAGCAAGTTT
Organism: Somniosus microcephalus; assembly: GCF_052327205.1. Lineage (NCBI taxonomy): Eukaryota > Metazoa > Chordata > Chondrichthyes > Squaliformes > Somniosidae > Somniosus > Somniosus microcephalus. Next base: position 146,137,608 of record NC_140992.1, on the reverse strand, counting down.
TTTTTAACCCGTTGAATGAATCAGCGTTCCCGAGGGGTTATTCTCTCTCCCCTTTTTGCTCTCCAGTACAGCCGGCGAGTGTTTGTTCTCGCTATAGGTTCCGAAAATCCAGTCCCAGTGCGAGAAAAAAGGGGCGAAGTTAGTCATGGGTTTCTGATGGTGAGCATCGTGTTTCAGGGAGCCCCCGAAGAGCCCGAGCGGGACCAGGTTGTGGAGGGACCAGGAGAAATCATAGCCGCAGTGACCGTCCACAGAGATAAAGACGTTAACGAGCATGAACGCCCAGGTTGTGAGGCAGTGGCACTGCAGGGGCAGGGGGTCCAGGGTAGTCCAGAACCCCACACTGATCAGCTCCCAGGCGGACAGGTACTGGGTCACCCAGCTGAAGGGTTCGTAGTACTCGTGATGGACGGCGTGGAAAGTGGTGTAAAGCCAACGGATTCGGTGGTGCAGCATATGCCAGATGTAGTACTGGAAATCGAAGAGGATGGTGCAGCTCAGCACCCCGACCAGGAGCTCCGAGAGTGCGGGGGCCTCTGCTGGGAGAGGGGTCGGGGGTCTCGGGTCTCCAGTACCACTGAGCCGTGGCCGCCGGCAGGATGAACACCAAGTGGTTGTAGCAGGTCAGCCCCAGGGTCTTCAGGACATTCTCCCGGGTAAGGGGCTTGTCGGGGTGGATCTTATACCCATTGATGGTGGGGCACCTGAGTGCGAGGAGGTCGAGGACCATGAAGAAGGCGCAGAAGGTGAAGTAGGCAGAGATTGAGACGATGACCGGGAAGAGAGGCGATCGCAGGTTGTCCTGGTGGCGGTGACGCAGGTAGTCCCAGAGGGGCTGAAGCAGGGTCTCCTCCGGCAGGTACTGGCTGAGGTTGGCGCTCTCAATAACTTGCAGGCAAGGTTCCAGCAACCTAACGGGACTGAAGGAAGAAGCCATCGGAAGGGGAGAGGAAGGCTTCTTCCGCACCACCGGTGGAGGGTGGAAGTGAAGTGAAGCAATCGGTGGCAGAGCCGGCCAGCCAAGTCAAATCTGGCGTCCTTCCCACAATGACACTTTCCAACCAATACAAACTGGCACAGAGTGCAATATAAATGTATCATTTAAACCCTGTGCAACGACAAGAGGCTCCTCTTACAGGCAGTGCATCTGAAACTAGAACAGGTCCGCGTCGAGGGGTTTAAAATATTGTTAAAGCTATATCGTGTTGGAGTCTAAATTATTTTTTCCAAGTTTAATGA